>NC_042997.1:104529564-104532064 GCF_006345805.1 Octopus sinensis | reverse complement strand
ATGTATATATATATATAGAGAGAGAGAGATATAGATATAGATATAGATATACACACACACCACATGATCTCACGTAATCACGTGGCCAAACAGGCTACCAGATGTTGTCATACATCGCTGGCCACAATGCGCTTTCTTCGTCGTTTTAGCTTTGAAGTGCTGCCATGCCACTGGCTAGGTGAACTGGTCAAATCTCCTCTAATCGGAACGGGGGACAGGAGCAACACGAAATGAATTTACTCAAGAACACAACACGCCGCCCAGTCTGGAAACCGAATCCACAATCTAGAGATCGTGAGTGCAACTTCCTAACCACTGGGCCATGCGCTTCTCAACGAAAATGTTAAGTTTGTTATTCTCGTCGCGATTTCATACATTTATATATGCAATATATCGACCAACCACTGACTCTATTACTTGTTAGCTCTTGGTGGCTGTGTCTCTCTTCGCCTCATTTTCATAATATACATATGTGTTTGTGTGTGTGTGAGTGTGTTTATGTGTGTATGTGTGTGAGTATGTGCTTATGTACGAGAATGTATTGAAATGTTCTTGGCTTTAAGGGAATTGTGTTTAAGGTCTAGCTGGAGCACAACTTTTCGAGTTATTTTACAGAGCTTAGAGAAACTGAAGGACCGCTGCAATAAGTGTGTGAATCTGAGAGGGGAACATGTTGAAAAAAAAACATTATTTACAGATTCTTAAATCTGTATTTTCTTTTGCCCAAAGCCAGGAACGTTTTAGCACTGCCTCATGTATATGTGTGTGTATGTTTGCGTGCGTGTGTGTGTGTGAGTGTGTGCGTTTGTGTGTATTTATATATATATGTATATGTATGTGCATATATATATATATATATATATATATGTGTATATATATATATATATATACACATACACAACATGTATTTATAAATACATGGCCGCCAGTGTTAGCTGTGAAATACTCTACACCCACCATCCTTGAAAACTCAGTAGTAATGGATCTCTTGTTATACAAGGAATCGATGTAAGGGTTATATTTTAAACAAACACTACATGTTAATGTGCAGGATTTCAGACGACACCAGTGACAGTGTTTATCAAAATATACGAGGGTGTTCGTTTTGTAGGTTCTAAAAGAGAAAATGTGATTTTAATGCTAGTGGGAAAACGAAAGTAATGTGTAATGTTTCATAAACAAAGATAGACATATATCCTTCTTGTGCATGTTTCAGTAATTTCACTTCGGCCATGCTAGGGCAAGGCCTTGAAGAATTTTATCCGATCTAACCAACCCCAGCACTTATTGTTTAAGCCTGGTACTTATTCTATCGCTCTGTTTTGCTGCATCACCAGGTTACGCGGACATAAGCACACCAGCATCTGTTGTCAAGCAGTGCTGTGCGATAAATAGTCACACACACACACACACATTGTCAAACATTTAAACCAAATTTTCTCGAAACAACTTGTCGACCGTCTCATAGGCTTCCTCTTTGAGAAACACTGATTTAACCTAAATTTGAGACACAGTGCATTTTTCTCGCAACAGCTGATGTACTTGCGCGTACAAATGCACGTTCCCACGGTTTTATTGATCGCATTCTCATCTGGAATCAACTTTTGTAATTTTTCAAGACTTATACATGCCCTGATACCGTCGGTATCTACACAGCAAATTTGAGCGCAATCGGATGGAGGATGCCCGAGATCCTAGAAGACACACACATACACAGCCAGAACGGATTTTATATAATAGATACACACACACATACACGTATATGTATATATATATATATATATATATATATATATATATATATATATATATATATGAATAAAAAATGGAGTTAACGCAGGGTAAACAAATATTTTTACTTTCGCACATGTTTTGCATGCCCCTGGTAACTATTTATTATTTTTCCGTGTTAATGTTAACAAGGTAAAAATACACTCATCTATTTATATATATAATATATATATGAATAAAAAGGAGTTAACGCAGGTGTAAACAAATATTTTTACTTTCGACACATGTTTTTGCTGCCCTGGTAACTATTTATTTATTTTTCCGTGTTAATTGTTAACAAGGTAAAAATACACTCATCTATTTATATATATATATATATATATATATAGATAGATAGATAGATAGATAGATAGATAGATAGATAGATAGATAGATAGATAGATAGATAGATAGATAGATAGATAGATAGATAGATAGATAGATAGATAGATAGATATGCATACATTCATGTATATGCATATAAAGACTCCGCCGGTTACGACGACGAGGGTCCCAGCTGATACGATCAACGGAACAGCTTGCTCGTGAAATTAACGTGCAAATGGCTGAGCATTCCACAGACACGTGTACCCTTAACGTAGTTCTCGGGGATAATCAGCGTGACACAGAGAGTGACAAGGCTGACCCTTTGAAATACAAGTACAACTCATTTATGCCAGCTGAGTGGACTGGAGCAACGTGAAATAAAGTGTCTTGCTCAAGGACACAA
>NC_042997.1:104514564-104522064 GCF_006345805.1 Octopus sinensis | reverse complement strand
CAATTTTAACAAAACATATTAAGCACCGCTAATAAAAATTTTAAAAAAAACATAATAAACAAGATTTTGATGGTTTTATAGATATTTTAAAGTTATGATGCAATGATGCTTGGTGTTTCCATTATTTTGTCCAACCGCTGTATATTTTTTACTCTCTTTCTCTTTTATTTTATTCTTGTTTCAGTCATTTGACTGCGGCCATGCTGGAACGCCACCTTAAAGAGATTTAGTGGAAGAAATCGACCAGGACTTATTCTTTGTGAACCTACAACTTATTTCGTCGGTCCTTTTTGCTGACCCGTTAAGCTACGGAGACATATGCACTCCAACATCGGTTGTCAGGACATGGCGGAGGGACAAATACAGACACACACACACACACACACACACATACACACGCATATTTGTGTTTATATATATATATAGAGAGAGAGAGATTAGTGTATTTTCCGTTGTTAACAAATAACACAGAGAAAATAGATAAATAGTTACCAGGGTAGCAACAAATCACACAAGTAAAGAGTTTGTAACTCCTTGTTTTTAAAGGTAGAAACTTCGGGTTTACGTGAAATTTTTTGTATAATATATAAATAAATATATGAAGTTTAACGCAGGTATATATCAAATACTTTTTAATTCCGACACCTATTTCGAAGATTTCACTGATATTATTCAAAAGAATAAATGGTATAAAACAATGCAATCTTCTCTTCAGGGAAGTGAAGAAATGAAACTCGTTAATAAGATATTTTAACAGAAAATGATGGATATGTATGGTGATTTACTGAACGCTATTAATATTGTTTGAAAGAACGTTATATGATATAACGTCAGAAGTAGCCAATAGAAAGGGATATTTTAGTGAATGTTAAATATAAAAGAACATTAATGTTTAAATTATATATTATGATAGAGATTACTTATATAAACTAAAGGTGTGTTTTTGCCAATGTCTACATCGGTATGCCTGCTCTATAACCGTGTTTACTAGGGGATGTTTTAGAAAAAATAATGAAAAATAGTTAAGAATTACAGGGAAGACAGAATTCCTTGCCTTTGACATCCTTAGAATATCGTAGTCTCTCGCAGACAGCACCTGATGAACAACATCAGGAAAAATAAAAGCTGTAAACGTACAAGTCGGCAGTGATCTTCTCAGGAAGTACTTTCTAATTGACGATATGTTATCGAACCAAACACAGATAGACTAGCATACACCAAAAACACCAAAACGTGAAATGTTCAGCAAAGCAAAACAAAACAATGCATGTATACGTTTTCCGAAGAATTGCAGATGACACTAATATCGCCCGATATATCATATCACATTTCGAAGGTTAATGTTTGGCAATCCACAAACAGGAGGTTGCTACAAAGTACCTATCAAACAGAAGAGACTGTGATGCCTATGAAGCCCCAAGATGCAGCCAAAAATGTCGACTATGTCATATTCCTGTGGAATAAGTCGCACATGTAATCAGAAGATTCCAAAATATGTTATAAGGGTATTACTTCGCAAAACCTCGTGACATTGTCGCTAAATCATTATTCAGTACCAACCGAAAATAGATTTACTCGATTCTCCTTCTACTGAATATATACAGTAACATCAATACAGAACATTCCCATCAAAACTGCTAGCAAGTGAAGACATAAAAGACCGGACATCGTTGCCGGGGATAGGTAAGAAATATTATGTACTGTCATAGAGGTCAACTGCGCTGATGATGTGAATGACTCTTTGAAAATATAAGAAAAAGAGGAATCTACGTGTGACTTCTTGGAAAGCTACAGCTTTTCAACACATATTTTGTTTTCACGTGTATACTAATAGTTCTTTCTAATAGAGTACATTTATATTTGGTGCAGTTGGCATTGTTGCTAAATGTCTAAGTGACAATCTGATAGAGTGGTGTTTGCAGAAAAGACAAAATCATCCGCTAACATACACATTACAAATACAATCTCTAGACCTATCTGTATAACATGTAAAATTATGCAAGCCGTTTCTCATTTTCAACATGCAACATTATTTTGTAATCTGCATTTCAACAATGGCGTTTTGCACGAAGTCTTCCTTAAAGGAAAGATTTCAGACTGAATCACTCAGTTGTCTAACTGCAAGACAAATTTGGAGTTTCATCATTCTAGTTTCAATCGACGCTTCCATTTTTTGCTACTATGACCACCAAAACACACAACACCAAAATACAATATAACTTAACTAGTTTCGCTTTACTCAAAAGAACGTTTTGCATTTAAAAACTCGATATTCCTGCGTTTAATTGTCGATGTCTATAAATTCTAGTAATATCGCTGAGACAAATCAATCAATTACATCCCCCCGAGTTTTACATATGAAAAATAACTACGTTTGCAGAAGAATGTAAAGTAAAGAGGGTGAGCAAACACGAAAGAAGAAAGAAAATATTGCTGTCATGGAAAGAAGTTGACATATGCCTTTTTGATTTTCACAATGATTACAATCTATCGCCTATTTTCAATTTTCAGTTGGAAGGATCACATAACTTAACGTTTATTCAAAAGTAAAACTTGATACCACACAAAGCGCAAATTCCTTCAACACAAAAAAATATACCCTTCCTCACACTTTCTCCCTCTCTTTTTCACTCTTTCTGTCTCCCTCGTTTCTTCTGTCTCTGCCTCTCTCTTTCTCTCTTTCTTTCTGTCTGTCTCTGTTTCTCTCCCTTTCTCTGTCTCTCTGTCTTTCTCTCTGTCTCTCTCTGTCTCTCTCTCCCTCTCTCGCTCTCTCTCCATCTCTCTCTATCTATTTATCTATCTATCTATCTATCTATCTATCTATCTATCTATCTATCTATCTATTTATCTATCTATCTATCTATCTACCTATCTATCTATCTATCTATCTATCTATCTATCTATCTATCTATCTATCTATCTATCTATCTATCAATCTATCTATCTATCTACATATCACTCTATCTCTGTGAAAATGTCAGTATACGTTGCAGACTTGAAAATATATTTTATGAATCTGAAGTATTGTTTCTGAAGAGAAATGTTCAACGCCCTAGGTAAGTTATATGTGTTGAAAATACAAATGCGGAGTGGGAATTAACTTTAATGGAGTATGTATAAATATATAGATATGGTTGTAATAAAAACCAATGCTGATAAGATCATGTAAAGGTTAAACTTCTTCCACGCAAATAATTTTTGTTTATAGATATCCGTGTATCAGTGTTGAAATTCAACAAAGTTTTGTCCATACAGCCCCTTAATAGCTAATTTACACAAACACACATATATGTACACGCATATACACATAAAATATATATATATATATAATATATATATATATATATATATATATATATATATATATATATATATATATATATATATATATATCGTGGCACTCTGTTACGACAACGAGGGTTCCAGTTGATCCGATCAACGGAACAGCATGCTCTTGAAACTAACGTGCAGGTCGCTGACCATTCCACAGACACGTACCCTTAACGTAGTTCTCGGGGAGATTCAGCGTGACACAGTGTGGCAAGACTGGCCCTTTGAAATACAGGTACAACAGAAACTGGAAGAAAGAGTGAGAGAAAATTGTGGTGAAAGAGTACAGCAGGGTTCACCGTCACCACCTGCCGGATCCACGAGGAGCTTTAGGTGATTTTGCTCACAATGCCCGGTCTGCGAATCCAAACCGCGATCCTTTGACCGCGAGTCTACTGCCCTAACCACTGGGCCATTTCACCTCCACTACACACACACACACACACACACCACACACACACACACATATATATATATATATATATATATATATATATATATATATATATAGTGTAAACATATATATGGTTGTGTGAGTGCCACAGTGTGTATATATGTATGTACTTCTTAGGATGAAATACTCATTTTAACCATTTACGTATACACAAAACTTTCCAGTCTATTGAGAAATGATAAGCGAAATGTGGCCTCTTCTATGTAATTGTAAAAAGTTCATTTTGCGCTCGGAGATCAGTTCAGTTGTTGAACGTACAATTCCGAAACACTGACGTACAAATACAAATACACAGATACATATGCAGGAACACGCTGGAACACACATACACATGTGTGTGTGTGTATGTATGTATATAGATATATAGACACAATCACACGTATATTTAAACGTATATGTACATATGTGTGTGTATATGTATTGGTGTGTATAAATGTATACGTATCAAAATGCTTATACTTGTGAATGGGTGCGTACATATATCATTTCTGATTCTTCTAGTTGTTGAAAGAAGATTTAATAACTTGCAAAGCATCTCAGAATTCTATCCTACTGTTTGCCTATCAAATTTATTCGCAAACAATTTTTATTCGCTACTACTACTTACTACTACTACTACTACTACTACTACTACTACTATACTACTACTACTACTACTACTACTACTACGGCTGCTGCTGCTGCTGCTGCTGCTGCAACTGAGACCCCTTTCGATCACGACACTGACCATGGGATTACACCCAGAAGGTTAGCCTCCCAGCCACAAGTCCGGGTAAGGTTGTTTCTGGAAGACCAGCAGTCGCCCATGCATACCGGCCTCCCCTCTCCATGCCACCAGTGTTATCCAAGAGAAAGGCAAAGGGGCCGATACGGCTTGGCCCCTGTGACGTCGCAATTCATTTCTACAGCTGAGTGGACTGGAGCAACGTGAAATAAAGTGTCTTGCTCAAGAACACAACAAGCAGCCCCGTCCGGGATTCGAACACACAACCTCACGATCGTAAGCTCTAACCACTGAGCCATGCGCCTTCACATGCTGCTACGACTACTACTACTGTTACTACTACTACCACTGCTGCTGCCACTACTACTACTACTACTACTACTGCTGCTGCTGCTGCTGCTGCTACTACTACTACTACTACTACTACTACTGCTGCTGCTGCTGCTGCTGCTATGCTGCTTCTTTTGTTACTTAACTGCAGTTAACTGTACGATAAAAAAGAAACATTTTAATACATCGTTAAATTTCGTTTCACACTGCTTTAGAATCTAATAGCGTAAATAATCTTTCCAAGATTAACAAACCAAACAATCAGTGAATAATGCATTTCTTGCGAATATTAAACAATAAGTACCTTAGTGAGATTGTTTATCAAATAGTTAATATGAAATTATTTCGTAAAAGGGAAGATTTTGTAATGCCATTGCTTTATTTGACAGTTATGTGCCATGGGACTATTATGGGACTATCACAAAACAAGCTTCCGCTATAGGGAAATAACTTTAAGGGTCACTCAGACGACAGTAGCAGTGCACATGATTTATTATAGTATAACCAAGATGCATTGTACGGCAGGTAATATACGACTTTGATACATTACTCCAACTAAAGACCTAGTTTGCATACTCGCAATACATTGAGTTCCACAAAACGCACCTAGCTGTGAAGCGGCAGAATGAATCTAGCATCCAATAACGAATGCATTCAATTCAACAGATGTCCCTCAAACTGCTTGCCTGGTTTAAATACTGCAGCATACCACCGCTAATGGAGCACAAACAACAGGTAGTCCTCCTGTTACTTAATCCATTGTCTCCGTATCACCGTCGTTGGGGCAAAGTTCTCAGGCATCTTCTCAAAAGTTGCCTATCAGGAGCAAAAGTCATTAGATTTTATGGCTTGATTCCCAATCATGATCAAACGAGGCTATGCATATTATGCAAACATCTCATTCTTGCTCTACCACTAGGTCTCCTGTCGACTGGGTCAGCTTTAAAATAATGCAGAGAAGAATCAGCTCGATATGGACAGAGCCCCTGATCGCTGAGCGGCGCACCTGTCGAGTAAGGTTACTCCAGAGACCATTCTAAAGAATCCAATTTCACCAGTTTGTAGTCGCGAACGAAATCTCCTAATCATTACCCAGCATTCCTGAATGAATTTATGGATTGATGAGAGCGAATTCGTTATATTTTTATCAACCGCTTCTCCTCTGAGGATCGCATTCTAAGACATTGGTCATCTCAACAAAGTCTTCGCCGTGCACTCTGCATGATACCAGAACATCTCTGAAACATGTAGCCGTATTCAAGACGGATGGAAGACAGAAGACTGATGCTGCTATTGCAAGAACTGGTAAAGGTCGTAATTTAACATGATTACTTGTATTTCAACAAGATCCATTAAAAACGCCAACTATACAAAACACACTGGACTGTCCATGTAGCTCAGACTGAAATGGAAATAAAATAACAAAGCCTGACGAAGATAGTAAACGATGAAACTGAAAGTCAATATAAGAATATTTGTTCTCAAAACTAATCGATATTTTATCTAAATGTATCGAATAATCTTCCGGTCAATGCCCGACTGACTTTATTTACATAAAAATACATACAGAGGAGTATTAAAGAGTATGTGTGTGATTGTGTGTCTGCCAATGACTGTGTCTTTTATTTTGTGTATGTTTCAATGAATTATATGCGAATACACACGCACAAAAACACAGACACATACAATCACATATGTATGTAAATATATTTACGTATGTATGTAGGTATATATATATATATACGTATGTATGCCTATATACATATTTATATAACTATATATATATAGAGAGAGATTTGTCCTTCAATGTATGATGAGTAAAGTTTCAGCCATTTAATTTGGGGGAGAACTTAGCTATGAAATATTTTTTCCATATTCCTCCTGAAAGAGGTGTCGTTCTTCGGACATTTGTAGAAGGGAAAGATCTTAAATTTTCATTCTCCACATGTAGCTAGGTGTGTACTTAGTGGTATTTTGCGTAGTTCTTCCTGCCGAATATGTTGTCGGGGAATCCTGGCTCTCTGGCACAAAGAATTATCAGTTTCACCTACGTAATTCTCCTTGCACGTGTGGCAGGTTATGCAGTATATGACGTTCTGCGTCTTGCAGTTCATATCTGCATTTACTTTGAATATGTCACCATTTTTAAATCTCATCTCTCTGTTTCCCTCTATGTATTTGTAGGTGGGGTTGCTTCAGATCCCACATCTACCATCTCCGCACTCTTTTGCAAAGAATTCCGTTTTAGTTTCTGAAGAGAATTTCGCTCTTGTTAGGTGTTTCTTTAGGTTTTTGTCCAGTCGTCTACTGTTTTTTATGCTATATTTGTTTAATATGTTTTTCATTTTGGGGCTTTGTAAGGCTATTGGTAGGTTTGAATGTATGGTTTGGAAGATGTTGGTAACTCCAGGGTTGTGTGTGTTTATAAAAGAGATAGTGTTTTCTTTGTTTTTTGTTTTGGGTGTCCTGAGTTTTGCGATGTCTAGTTTTAATGCTCTTGTGATTCCATTTTCTATTAGTTTAAGGGGGTATTTTTGCTCTAGGAGGAAGTTTTTGAGTTCATCTAGTCTTATTAGTCGTATTTGTGAATCAGTTACTATGCTACATATTCGTCTTGCCATACTATATGGAATGTTTCTTTTTGTGTGGGATGGGTGGCAGA
>NC_042997.1:104507064-104509564 GCF_006345805.1 Octopus sinensis | reverse complement strand
CACTATTTATGCACGCATAATAGTTGGATATTTAGATATTCATTTCATTAACTGTTGGTAACTGTAACTTCACTTTTGAATTCATTATTCAGTACATAATATACATAACAACTACAGCACAAATGCAAAAGAAATGCTGAAAAAAAAAAATTAAAGAAGAGATGCATTGTATTATTGAAGTGAGACATGGTCCACCGCTTCTTAAGTAATGATAACACCACCAAACCAATAACGACAACAGCGATAATAATAATATTGATAATAATAATAATAATAATAATAATAATAATAATAATAATAATAATATAATAATAATAATAATAAGAGTAGTAGTTAAAAAAAAATATTATTATGCTGCAAGGAGGAACAAGGCAACACTTTGTTCTCTATAGATAATCGCTTCAATGTCTTACATATATTTAACACCTGGTTTAACGGATGTTTTTTTTTTCTTTCTTTAATGTTGATCGGCCATTGAGGACTTTAATTCAGTGACTTCCTCCTGAATCTTGAATTGCGCATTACTCAAGCTCAAATGATCATTCATTTTAATATCTTGTTTACTTTACTCACCCAATATATATATATATATATATATATATATATATTATATATATATATATATATATATATATATATTATATATGTATATATATATATATGATTTGAGCCCACTCTTTTCTCTCCTGTCTTCTCTGTGTATGAGAGGGCGTGAGTATATATATATATCACACACACACATATTATATATGTATATATATATATATATATATATATATATATACACGCACACACACACACAAGTGCATACACAGACATATACGAGTATATATTTCTACGCACATAAACCTATGCGTGCATGTATATGCATATACAAATACTTACACACATATATTATATATGTATATGTATATATATATATATATATATATATATATATATATTATATATATATATATATATATATATATATATATATCTGTGAAGGACTGCATACAGTAACCATAATTATGTTCATACATACAATATGCATGCACAAAAGAAAGGATGCGTCTTCATAGACGTAGACAGATGGGATTTCAGTACACTACATTTCCTGTAATTAACATTCAATAAATTCATAAATTGTGTCATATACACTCATTCACTCACTCACTCAATCAATCAATCATTTCTAATACACAGAGAGTTATACTGCTACAAACAGACACACAACTCATACAGTGATACACATTTTTACGCTTACCAAACAGAAACGCACATAGATCGACTTATCCAAACGAGAATTACTTCTATAATACAAAATTTAAATTGTATGTCAGAAACCCACCTATATTGTAAACGTTATTAAAATCACATGCTTAATATGTGTTGTTAAACGCTTTTAGGCTGCGGTATTGCGCCATATAGCGTTAAAAATAAAGAATACTTCGGAGCAAGGCGAAACGAACCGCAGCGGATGTGAACGACAACGACAGATATCGATACCTAATGTTTTTTAAAGGACAACAATGCCTTAAAAGAACGAGCCGTTTATGCCTAGAATGCATTTTATCATGCGTCTATTCATTCAAAGCTGATCAGGGATAACCAACAACAGCAATCATCACCTACCGTACTAAAAAGTATTCAGTACAATAAGACAATTAAACTGGATAAATTCATTAACGAAACTTGCTGACAAAACAAACAATATAAATTATTTGTTTAAATATCAACACAATAAAATATATGATTTTAATGCAATGTTACATTAGAAAAATACATCAAAGATGCATACATTCATTTTTTGTATTTTTTTTTACTCTTTTACTTATATCAGACATTTGACTGCGGCCATGCTGGAGCACCGCTTTTAGTTGAGCAAATCGACCGTAGGACTTGTTCTTTGTAAGCTTAGTACTTATTCTATCGGCTCTTTTGCCGAACCGCTAAGTTACGGGGACGTAAACACACTAGCATCGGTTGTCAAGCGATGTTGTGGGGACAAACAGATATACAAACATATATACACACACATATATATATATATGACGGGCTTCTTTCACAAGGCTTTGGTCGGCCCGAGGCTACAGTAGAAGACACTTGCCCGAGGCGTCACGCAGTGGGACTGAACCCGGAACCATGTGGCTGGTAAGCAAGTTACTTACCACACAGTCACTCCTGCGTTAATAAAAAAGAAACAGATTGAGCCTATAATCTTGCAAACCAAACTAAACTAATGAGATTGGTATAGTTTGAATAGCTATAGGAAATGAATGAAAAAACAGAAGAAACGCGTAGTGATGGATGTAAGATAGTTCCAGATTTGGAAAGAAAGGACTAGGCTAAATATTTTGCTCAGGATATTGGAGATAAGGCACAGTTAAGATTAGAAAAGAAAGGAGACGAATATAATGAATGGGTTTTGATGGGGTTGACATGCATCAAAATAATGCTGAGGAAAAATATAGTGGTAGTAGCGGTAAAAGAAACAAAGAGAGGATACAGCGTATCTGCA
>NC_042997.1:104499564-104502064 GCF_006345805.1 Octopus sinensis | reverse complement strand
AGAGAAAGAGAGAGAGGGAGAGAGAGAAACAGAGAGAAAGATAGAAAGAATTGTATGAAACAGCGATAATTTTCCAATGGGGAACGTATGAAAAGAAATATCAGGATAAATAGATTTAGGATATTTAGAGAAAATGAGTTATGGTGGTCGTGCTTGACTAAAATAGAGACACAGGGACTCAGATAAAAGAAATTATGAAGAAGTATTTTCAAAATAGAATTTAAATTTAAATTGAGCAGTTATATAAACAATAAGATAGCATAATAATATATTAAGATATTAAGGCATAATAAATACTTCATAATATAGTTGGCTATAGCAATTAAAGACAAAAAGGTAAAATTAATATATGAGGGTGCAAAATAGCACCTACAATTGCTAGAAATGAGAGGTAAACTTTAACTCGAACTGCCACATAAAAGCACTAACCTCACGAAATATTCGGGACTGCGAGGAGCTAGCCACAACATCTTTCTTTGGTGAGATACACTCGCGGTGTGTGTGTGTTTATCGCTCTCTCTCTCTTTCTCTCTCTCTCTCTTTATGTATGTATGTATATATATATATATATATATATATCTATATATATATATATATATATATATATATATATATATATATGCATGTATGTATGTATATTGACTAAAAGTGATTTAAACCGTAAAAACGGGGGCTCTAATCTGTGCTGCCAAGAGCAAGCACTAAAAACAAACTACATAAAATACAAAATAGACAACACAGCAGAAAGTGATAAGTGCAGAATATGTGGACAAAAGAGTGAAACCGTATGGCATATTACCAGCCAATATACGCCACTAGCCGAGAAGGAATATAAGAGACTCCATGACAATATAGACAAGCTTGTCCATTGGACACTTTGCAACAAATATGGACTTGGCAGAGCAAAAAATTGGTACGACCACAAACCTGAAAGCATCGTCAAAAATAGAAATGCAAAGATCCAGTGCGACCATGAGATAGAGAATAGGAAGATAGACATAGTCTTAATTGAGAAAGAAAACAAACTATGCTGGATCATAGATATAGCATGCCTAGCTGACAATAAGGTATGCAATAAGGAAGAAAGAAAAGTTGAGAGATATAACAGGTTAGCTTGGGAAGTTAAGCAGTTTTGGTCGATGAAAAAGATAGCAGTTGTACAAATTATTGTCGGAGCCCTAGGAAGAGTGAGCAAAAATCTCGAGAAGTACGTTGAACAAATCGGGGCTGCAATAAGGGGGGAGCACTTGCATAAAACAGCACTGCTTGGATCCGCTCAAATACTCCGGAAGGTGCTCGAAAAATAAGAGGTGTTACCTTAGTTCACTGGTAGTAAACAGATGACTCCGTAGTACAACTCTAGCATTAGAAGCACTGCAAAGGCAATGATGATGATGATGATGATGATAATAATAATAATAATAATAATAATAATAATAATAATGATGATGATGATGATGATGATAAACAAAACGAAACCATTAATAATGTTGTCTCCATGTCCAGTCTTCTTGCACCTACAGATTATCTCAACAGGCATGATAGAGCAAAAAGCCTGGACCTGCCTCATAATAAAAACAAGTAGGAACACAAACCACCTCCAGTGCTTGAAAATGATCACATCTCACTCGTCTGGAACTTCACTGTTCAAACTGACAGACAGATAGATCGAATAGGCCAGACATTATATCATACCTCCTCATTGATATGACTGTCCCAATCGATATAAACGTATCTGTGAAGACCTACCAAAAGCTGAGCAAGTATTAAGATTTGGAAATAGAAATGGGTAAAATGTGGAACCTCAAGGCTAAAACAATACATGTTGTCATAGGTGTCATAGGAATGATAGCAAAAGGGGCTGATTGCTACCTAGCGCAGAAACCAGGAAACCCCAAAATGGCAGAAATTCAAAAGTTAGTATTCATGGGAACTGCCCATATCA
Organism: Octopus sinensis; assembly: GCF_006345805.1. Taxonomy (NCBI): domain Eukaryota; kingdom Metazoa; phylum Mollusca; class Cephalopoda; order Octopoda; family Octopodidae; genus Octopus; species Octopus sinensis. The sequence goes on along the minus strand of NC_042997.1, from coordinate 104,500,119 downwards.
TACGTAAAATACTGTCTCTGTAATCTCAAATTTTAAAACAAACTTATAATTTTTCTTGTTTTCTTTGTACCGACTTGAACTTCAAACTTGTCAAAATAAAACATATAATAATAATAATAATAATAATAATAATATAATAATAATAATAATAATAATAATAATAATAATAATAATAATAATAATGATAATAATAATGGTGGTGGTTATTATGATAATAATAAATGAGAAATTCTGTCTGTGCGCCCATCCGGGACCCCCATATCTCAGTCTGCATTTACTCTACATAGACATATTACACCCTTTTGGAATCAAGATGGTCCCGGGATTGAAAATCTGCCCTTCATTTTGTTCTAGAGCATCCAGCATTGGGATCAGGTCTGCATGAGGATTTGTTATATGTTAACAGTTGAAAATTCAAATTTTAATTGAACACCAAAAATCTGTGAACTTACAAAGTTTTCATTTACACTGAATTTAAAGTAATACCATTGGTAGGGTACCAATACATTATCAGTATCGCTTTATTGTTATTGCTCTTGTTAGTTTTGGGGCATA
>NC_042997.1:104479564-104492064 GCF_006345805.1 Octopus sinensis | reverse complement strand
CCGACCTGTGGGCTTATGTCGAACGACTGCTGTCACGTGTGGGACGTGTCGGTTTATCAGCCGAGTCTATCGTTAATATCGTCACGCCTCCTTCCTTCAAACGGGAAGGAAGAGCTATTTTTATCATACTTGTGGCTATGGCGAAAGAATGTATCTGGTGGACGCGCCTGAAAGGATTAGAGACAAACACTTTCCTCTCTGGTCAATCTCTCATCAACTTCTTCAAGTATCACTTGAAGAGGAAAGTGAGAGTAGAGAGGCAAGTTTTGTCTAGTGAATGTTTTAAAAAAAGATGGGTGAATGTAGCAAGGATGGCACGTATGAATGACGAAGCCACCTGACTATGATTCTATGAACCGTAAAAATTAATACAGAGAGTTGCTTATTTGCAAAAAAAAAAGAAATATAACATGTGACTTCATTGACCGAGGTTACCGTGGTCTTTTCCGTAGGCTTTTCTTTCCACGGGTAAACCTCACCTCTCCTCCCCTTTACACTTCATATTGACATTTCTGTGATAACGATCCCTATTGATCATTTTTTTCCTTTCCCTTTTTTTTCCTCACCTCCCCTTTTTTAAAAAAAATTTATTTTATCCCCTCCTTTTTTTGTCCTCTTTCTTTCCATTTACGATCCCTTTTGATCGAAAACCAAACCCCCTTCTTTTACCCCCAAAAGAAAAGCTCTACCTTGTAATTTTGTCCTGTCTGTGTGCAGCCCTATGTGGCTAATAAAGAAACATATCTATCTATCTGTCTATCTATCTATCTATCTATCTATCTATCTATCTATCTATCTATCTATCTATTTATCTATCTATCTATCTATCTATCTATTTACCTGTCTATCTAACTTACTTAATTACTCTCGTCCTCCCTCGTCTCTGTAACAACTTATCTGTCTTTCGTAAAGTTAATACGGCTTTTATTTGCTCAAGCCTACTAGTTCTCTATTAACTTGCTTACATTGACACTCACTGCTTTCTGCTTCACTAAATGTATTTCTCAGCTTCCGTCTGTCTCTGTCTTTTTCTCCCCCCCTCTCTCTCCGTTTCTTTCATTATATCTCTATCTGCAATATTTTTATTGCTTGATCTTATACATTCTATTCTTTCAATGTTCCTAATTCTTTCTCATACAGCATACAAAACCCTTGCGACATTCCGCATATAGTTTTCACTACTTTGTGCCGTATCACCAAAACAAATGATGCTTAATATATTTTTCAATGATTCATCCATCTGGTCAAATCACAGTGTCCACAGGTGGCCTTGACAGATGGACGACGATGGCTAGTTAATAACCGTCCAAGCAAGACATCACACAACGTCAGAGGCAGAGGCTGCCAAAACAATTGACTAGATTCATGATCGAATACAATGAAAAATAGCAATAGTTTTATATGAGCAATTTCCTTCATAAATGCACAACATAACATGTGTGAGCGTGCGAATTTGTGTGTCTCTGAGTGTGGGGGTATGCGCATATGAACTAACAGAAAGAAACAAAAACAAACAGTAAAAGAATTTAAATGAATACCCGATGCTGCATAATTACAAATGGTTGACTAGCTTTGTAAGAAATGGAAAGAACAATGGGCCAAGATCATCTCTGACTAATTAACTTCAGTGAATTTATTTTTTAAATATGCTAATTTTTTACGCGTCTTATCTGTACAATATTGTGGTTATCTTATCAACTCGTTGGTTTGCTTGGTTGAAGAGGCATAATATAGCTTAATCTCATCCGGAGGCATTGTTCTCTTCGAAAAATTACGATTATATTAGTAGTTGTCTTTTCTTTATCACGTTTATATTGCCCACACCTTAAATATATTGGTTTCAAATTTTGGCACAAGGCTAGAAATTTCGAGGGATGGGGTAAGCCGATTGCATCGACCCAAGAACTCAACTTGTACTTATTTTATCTATTCCGAAGGATGAAATGCAAATTCGATCTCGGCGGAATTTGAACTCAGAGCCTAATGATGAACGAAATGTAGCCAAGCATTCTGGCCAGCATGCTAATGATTCTTCCATTTCACCACCGTACCCTTTAAATGGTTTAACACTTAACTCACTAGAAAATAATAATCAAGGTGTGTCTTTCTTTATGAATTCTTGCAATTACTACAGTACTAAGTATGAATGGTTTCGTAAGGATATTACTATACGAACTAACACGTCGTGACCTCATATTCAAAGTAGCCATTTTGCTTGTGTTTCTCTTCAGCATCTCATTTCACCTTGATATATCAGGAATAGGTTATCATCCTGGTAGTCTGCGAGCGTAGAAATTTATAATTCTCACTTTCAGAAAGCAACCAGAAAAATCATTTAAACATGGCTGTATGATTAAACTTTTTACTTTCAAACTAAATACTTTCGATCTTAAACTTACTAAGTTGCATCTTGGGAAAGTGGTTTGCACAATGGACCGTACCATTAAAGTGAAATTTAGTTGACAGAAGCTATGTGGACGTTTCTTATGTAATAATAGACTAAATCTGTCGCTCTGCTTAGCAATTATCGCTTATTCATTGGGTACCTTTAGTGCGATTTGTTGTAAGTCTTTTGTCCCTCAACTTTCCATCAATCAGAGTCGTTAAACATGATAGTGTTTACACATCTTTATTCTTTACGTAAGTATTTTCCGTGTTATTGTTCATTGCTCAGTTTCCGTCGAAATCGTCTTTGCTTTACATCCGTTCGGGTCGGGATGGATGAAATAATTATTAGCCCACCTCCCTCAAAAAGTGAGAATTGCGTTTATAGTAAAATTATTTATCGCTCAGTACACATAAATTCTTTCGTCATTTTCTTTCTTGAATTACTGGCATAAACGAAGTGCCACTGTCTTCTCTATTTTTTCTTTCTTTCATGTTCTATCTTTGTGCAACGGTCATAAGATCAAAGTCAGGACTATACCATCCAACCAATGTGGACTCAGTTATTCAAAATATATCTGACTTGCTTATTAAACATATATATTATGCTCCATTTTTTTAACATCCAAAAATCAGAAACGGAAAACTTACAGAAATATTCTGTGAAGTTTCAAATTGGAATAAAATATACAACACACTTTTTCCAGTTAAGTGTCCTCTTACCCGTTTTTGTTTATACTCAAGTATTTACTCACACACACACACACACACACACACACACACACACACACACACGCACACACACACACACATTCACACACACACACACACACACACACACAAACATATACACGCGCACATACATACATATACACATGCATACATATATACATGCATACAAACATATACAACCCCCACCACCACATGTAAGGGAGTAAACACTTCCGTGGTCTCTTAATATTTAAAGAAGAATGCTTTATAATTTTGTATATTCAACACTGCAAGTAACGACTAAAAACATTGATGGTCTTCGAAGAAACCCGTTGAAAGGATTCTGGCTATATTCAATTGTCCAGTGTTGACAAGTGTTTGCGGAATACTCTGCCACATTGTATATTAATTCAGTGTGTAGGCTTTCAGTTGAGCGAACAACTTGGCGGCCAAGAGGTGTCGTCCATTGGAAGTCCGTTGCACATACATATACATACTTACATGCACAAACGCACACACAATGTGTGTGTGTGTGTGTGTGTGTGGTGTGTGTGTGTGTGTGTGTGTGTGTGCGTGCGTGTGTGTATACATGTCTATGTGCATGATCTGTGTATCAATCGATTCATCTGTTTATCCTTTGGAGAAATGTAGGCAGAAATTTGATTGATAGATTTATAGATAGATAAACAGATAGATAAATAGGTAGATAAATACATAAGACCGATTGATTGATTGAGAGTGTATATTAATCTAAATGGTTAGTGAGGCGATAAATAAAAATGAATGGTCAGTTGCCTTTTTAACTGATTGGCTGATGAAATATTTGTCGTGAGTTCGACTTCATTTTGCTGACATTTTGAATGGTGTAGCCGATCTGTAAGGAGTACTTAATACCTAGAAAGCCTTGCTCTAATACTGACACTATGCTAGCAATTGCTCCCACTGTTATTTGTTCAAGAGGAAATGAACCGATAGCACATCATATTATGTGTGCACGAAACGTTATAACACCTCACTTGACAACTAAAGCTACACTGAGAGTGCTTAGAGGGGATTCTTCTGTATTAAACATTATTAAAAAATAACGATTTCATGCCAGTGTCATCGTTTATATGAGTCGTTTATATCGATAGTTTGACTCCTAATTGCTTAGCCTTGTCAATCAATCTTCTATTTTATTTCATAACGTTTTGGCTATTGTTTTGTAAAAAGAAGATGCGTGGGTTTGTGTAATAGGGAGATTGATCGCCATGTTGTGCCTTTTCGAAATTGTTGATTTTGTACAGGTGTTCTTGTTGCTGTTGTTGTCGTCGTTGTTGTTATAGTTGCTATTGTTTGTAGTAGTAGTAGTAGTATAGTAGTAGTAGTAGTAGTTGTAGTAGTAGTAGTAGTGGTGGTGGTGGTGGTGGTGGTGGTGGTGGTGGTGCTGGTGGTGGTGGTGCTGGTGCTGGTTGTGTGGCGGCCGCGACGGCAGCAACAACAGCAACAACAGCAGCAGCAGCAGTGATAGTAGTAGTAGTAGTAGTAGTAGTAGTAGTAGTAGTAGTAGTAGTAGGAAACTCAACCTTGTTATTGCGGTTTGTTGCCGATTGAATATTGAAAGGACATGGGATGATGTATCTATTAATCTGAGAAGCGAGTTACATAAAGTCATGCAGACTTCCCACATACTCATTCACACACACAAGTACACACAAGCATACACATACGCACACATACACGCACACATGAACACATTCATCGCTACTCTTACGCATGCACGTACACACGCAAATGCTGCCTGTACACACGTATACTCATATACTTAAAAGGAGAGTGAGATAGAGTGAAAGAACGGAAACTATGTAGATTGGTTCATAGGTCAATAGATTGACAGATACACGCACACAGATAGATAGATAGATAGATAGATAGATAGATAGATAGATAGATAGATAGATAGATAGATAGATAGATAGATAGATAGATAGATAGATAGATAGATAGAAAGATAGATATATATAAGATATATATATATAAGATAGATAGATAAGATAAGTTTCTTTATTGGCCACACAGGGCTGCACACAGATGGGACAAGTTACAAGGTAGAGCTTTTCTTTTGGGGGATGAAGAAAAAAAAAAACAAAAGAAAAAAAAGGGGGTGGCGTAGGTTTTCGATCAAGAGGGATCGTAAAAGGGAAGAAAAGAACAAAAACCAAAAAAACAAAAAAAAAAAAAATTGAATAAAATAAAAAAAATAAAAAGAAATAAAAAGAAAAAAAAAAGAAAAAGAACAAAAGGAAAGAGAGAAATGAAAAAAAAGAAGAAAAAAGGGGAAAAAAGGGAAGAGGAAAAAAAAAAAAAAGAACGATCAATAGGGATCGTGTATCACAGTGTTATGATATATGGTGTAAAAGGGAAAGCAAGTAAGGTTTATCCGTGGGAAGAAAAGCCTACGAAAAAGACCACGGTAACCTTGGGCAATATTGTTATATGTTACCACATTTGTTTGCAAGTGGGTAACCCTCTGTTTTCAATTTCTGGGTTCATAGGATTATGCTCAAGGTGGCTTCGTCATTCATACGTGCCATCCTTGCTACATTCACCCATTTTTTTTAAAACATTCGCTAGACAAAACTTGCCTCTCTACTCTCACTTTCCTTTTCAAGTGGTACTTGAAGAAGTTGATGAGAGATTGACCAGAGAGGAAAAAGTTTGTCTCCAATCCTTTCAGACGCGTCCACCAGATACATTCTTTCGCCATAGCCACAAGGATGATGAAAATAGCTCTTCCTTCCCGTTTGAAGGAAGGAGGCTTGACAATATTAACGATAGACTCAGCTGATAAACCGACTCGTCCCACACGTGACAGCAGTTGTTCGACATAAGCCCACAGGTCGGAAATTGTTGGACACTGCACGAGGTAAATAGATAGATAGATAGATAGATAGATAGATAGATAGATAGATAGATAGATAGATAGATAGATAGATAGATAGATAGATAGATAGATAGATAGGTAGGTAGATAGATAGATAGATAGATAGGTAGATAGATAGATAGATAGATAGATAGATAGATAGATAGATAGAATAGATAGATAGATAGATAAATAAGATAGATAGATAAGATAGATAGATAGATAGATAGATAGATAGATATATGTATACATACATACATACATACATACATACATACATACATACATACATGCATACATGCATACGTACATACATGAAAATACAAAGGTTTGGATAAAATAATACAAAAAGAGAAAGTGGAAGGCGTAAACCTGTTGGAGCCCAATTAAAGCTATGTTAAAAGTAATTTGCAATATGACAAATCATGTTGTTCGGGATGTATTTATTGCTAATATATGAAATATATATGAATGATTGACAGGAGTTCCAGACAGGAGTTTGTGGATAAGATCATGTATTTCATGGCTACATTGTTCTGAGTTCACATTGCGCTATATGCAACTAAATAGTGATTTAGACAAAACATTAAGGTACCGTTGGATACATTTCCTGTTTGGGTCGCACTTCTACCCACGCAAAAGATATTGAAGTCAATTTTACACTTACCAACCTGGCTTGATTACAGCAGCGAAATTTTAGGACACTTTTAAGCTTTTAGGATACATTTAAGAGTGGGCCATTTTTGAGAAACTGAAAATTTTCTGATTGTTGATTAGTGAGGCATGTTTTAATTGAATAAATACTTGCGTTTATGCTGCGATGATACTGTTTGAAAATCAGGCAACGAAAGCAAAAATTCCAAAGAAGGTACAACTGGGTGTGGTTTAAAACGCTTCAAATACCGATGATTAATGAAATAAAAGTATGAAACTGTGAATAAATAACAGAAAAAATATTTATATTCAACACGGGCGGTTCTCTAGCATGGCCGCAGACTTTGGACTGAAACATATGAAATGAAGTAAAAAATAATAAAAAATCAGTTCCTACAGAACTTTCATCTCTATTCCAATTGTGGAATTCAGAAGGAGAGCTAAAAGCCGGTTGTCTCTGATATGATCTTGTAGGATTCTACAACTAATGGCTTGTGAAAATGGATGGCTGGATATTTCTGATACATCATATGATATATTAGAAATATTTCTATCTATGCTTCCTACTATAATTCACGGTTAAACTGAATTAAAACGATTATTTTATTATGACCGGATTCCAACCCGGGCTGTAACAACAAAATACACTCGCCATACTTCTCTGGCCAACCTCACAGCCTCGAGATTCTGGATAATTAAACCGAAAGCATCTTAAATATATACACCTTGCGAGTTTTTTTACATTACCTTTGTCCTATCTCACTTCCTAAAATATAGATTTATTTCTCTGTAGTTGATACATATGTATGCACGAACTAAATATAATGATGAACTTACGTAATGATGAAATTACATAGCAAAAGAGACAAACGTCTGAACATCTACCTACCATATCGATGAAGTATTTCCTCCATTTACATCTTGGAGATTAGACTGTTTCAGACTACAATAAGTCGAGAGTCAATATAAATTCTAATTAATTGAAGTTTTAATGCTAATGAGAAAAAAAAGTCGTTAGGATTAGAATGTTTTTTAATTAAAATCATTCCATTCTCAAGAACTCACGGACATGTATGAGTGCCTGCATGTGTATTTCTAGAATTGTATACATGTATGATTATAATCATATATATATATATATATATATACATACACATATATATATATATATATATATATATAATATATATATATATATATATATACATATACATACACACACACACATATATATATCATATATATATATATATATATATATTACATATACATACATACATACTACATACATATATATATATTATACATACATCATACATACATACATTCATACATGCATACATTCATACATACATACGCGTACACGTATCATGAATTATATACGTGCATGCAGGAATGTATGCATGCATATATATATATATATATATATATATATATACATCCTTAATTCGCTTAGAGACAACCAATAAATGTAAGGAGACAGAGGGGGAGACTATAGGAAATATACACATCGTAGTGTCGAGAAATATATAGAAAGCTAGAGAGCGATAAGATAGACGACAATGAAAGCAAAAGGGGAAACAGACGATCAAACAGAGCTCAAATATTAAGTCAATAATATAGAAATATAAAACAGAGTAACTACGATAACATGGTAAAACACGATAACTTTATTATATATTTCATTTACATTTTCAAATTTTTATTTGAATATTTATTTATCAAATAATTAAAATCCGGTAGGACATTCGATTGATAATCACGAATGCGAAACGTATTTTATTCTAAGATAAGCTTCTCAATGTGATTTTGAATAGGTTTTTTTTTAAAGAAGTTTTATTTATTCTATTCTATTCTATCAAATATATATATATATATTATATATTATATATATATATATATTATATATATATATATATATGTGGTATATATTTATATATGTATATATATATATGTATGTATATATATATATATAATATATATATATATATATATATTTATATAAATATATATATATATATGTATATATATATATGTATGTATGTATATACATATATATATGTATGTATGTATGTGTATGTATGCATATATGTATGTATGTATGCGTGATGTATGTATGTATGTATGTATGTATGTATGTATGTATGTATGTATTTATTCATTTCAGTAATATTGTGTTCAAATTTATTTATTTTTCAATGTGGAGAGATGCGTTTGGAGGTTTATGTATATGAAAGTATTAAGTATTAAGTTTGATATTTTTTTCTCTGTTATTGTTAATAAATATGCGTGTATACTTGTGAGAGTGAATACATATACGCACAAACTTATATACGCATGCACTCACACAGACACTCACACAAACGCACTCTCTTTCACTCTCTCTCTCTCTCTCTCTCTCTCACTGAAACACCCAAAACACACATACAAATACACACACACATATATATATATATATATATATGTACACATACACACAGGCGTATAAGAATATCAATTCATATCTGTATGTGTACATATATATGTGTGTGTTAATATAAATATATTACACATTCATATAGATACGTTATTTTGATATTGTGTACTTCTATGCGCTTCTTTTCTGTGCGTGGGTGTTTGTTTGTGTGAGCGCGCGACAGTGTTTTATAACATAAGATCGGATTCCTTGTATTAACGTTTCTCCATCAATAAACGGCTAACCGATTTTTTTTACATTCACAGTGGATGTTAGTACAGTATACTTGCATACATGCAAACAACTGCACCTTCATGCGTGAGGTATTACATTTTTTTGAAGGTTTATGCGTTCGTGCTCTCTGCATTTTGCATACAGAATTTCACCGGCAAGAATTTACATTACATGTCATATTTATATACGTGCATACGCAGGCGTGGCTGTGTGTTAAGAAGTTTGTATACTAACAGCAGGGTTCCGGGTTCGGTCCAAATGCGTAGCAGCTTCGGCAGATGTCTTCTACTATAGCCTCGAGCTGACCAAAGCTTTGTGAGTGGATCTTCTAGAATGAAGTTAATCGAATTGGTGTGTGTGTGTGCGTGTGTGTGTCTGCGTGTGCATCTTTGTGTCTGTGTTTATCTGCACCATCAGTTGGCGACCAGTGTTGGGGAGATTACGCCCGCGTAACATAGCGGTTCGGCTAAAGAGACTGATGGTATGAATAGCAGACTAAAAAATAAAAAGAGATCGACTAAAATTTTTCAAGGCAGTGCTATAGTATGGCTGCAGTCTACAGGTTGAAACAAGTACAAGAAAATATGCTCCCAAAGCACCGAGACCCGCATACATACACAAATACAGATGTCCATCTGTGTCTCTGTGTCTCTCTCAGTATGTGTGTGAGTGTATTTGTGTGTATAAGTACGTATTACATACGTATATATATATATATATATATATATATATATTATTATATATATATATATATATTTATATATATATTATGTGTGTGTGTGTGTGTGTGTATATTATATATATATATATATATACACTATATGTATGTATGTATGTATGTATGGGTAAGATATAATTATCTAATTCTTATGCTTTCCTAAAACTTAATTTCGAAACGTACGTCCGTAGGTGACTTAAAATTGTATGATAGATTGCCGTCATTTCGTTCTCTCTTACCTGTCTGTGTTTGCCTTTCAAGTGCTGTGTTTTTACTGAGATCTCCCTTTTAGTAGAAAGAATAGCTATAACTCTTTGACTGCTACTTCTAAATTCGGTGTGTGGTGAGGCAATTCGTTGCTAAAGCCTTAATTGCTTAGTATATATATATATATATTATATAATATATATTATATATATATTATATTATATATATATACATATAATGCATACATATATATATGTATATATATACTGTTTTGTCTGGGGAGAGTCATTCTCTTCTAGTGCCTTATAATTTGACACACACACTGGTAGAATTTCCACTCATTTGTATTATATATATGATGGACTCTCCCGTCGTTAGATGACGTATGAGGGGTCAACAATTTCTTATCGAACAACTGCACACATGATTTGTTTATAGTGATTAAATGCTTGTGTAGACATAAGTTCACTCCCTCCTTCAAATCGACATTACTTGTATCGTTACAACGGGTGCCACATGTCACATGTCGAAATATGTGTGTGTGTGAGTGTGTGTGCGTGTGTATGTGTGTATGTGTGTGTGTGTGTGTGTATGTGTGTGTGTGTTTGTGTGAGTGTGTGTGTGTCCGTATTTAACGAATGTAGTTGTGTAAAGAGTTAATACGGGAAGGTACAATGTAAACAACAAATTGAAAAGAAAACCTAACAAAGTTGCAATTTTACATTGAATTTCTATATTTCAGTGTGAAGATACCTGCTTCAGTACATTCGGAAAAGTGGTGGCTGGAAAAAGTTGTGTTGCTCAGAAGTGCAACTCACTTTGTTGAATCGTTATATTCTATTCTCCAAAGCGCTCCAGATTATTGCAGGGAACAGCAATTTGCTAGTTATTTTTTCTTTTTTTCTCTTATGCAGAGTTTGTGTCATTAGCGCCAACAGACGGATGCGTCCCACACGTGACAGCAGCTGTTCGGCATAACCCCACAAGCCAGCAATGCCCAGACACTGAGCGAAGGAGTGCAGAACGGTTTCGTCACTCTACGCACACCTCTGACAAGCTTGTTTGACAGCTACTTATATTCTTTGCACGATGTTGTAGGCATTGAGCAATCCCTCTCTTTACACTGATGGGAATTGATGTTGAGGTATCGTCCAGTGAAGGTCGGCTTGCAGTATACGGATGTCCTGAATCCATACTTGGTATGTGTTATTAATACGTTCAGAAATGCTAGCTGATTGTCTTTTTCCTTTTCCATTGTGTACTGTATGGATGGTGTTATTGAGTTCACATGATCTAACAAAACTTGGACATCTTCCTGGTGAGGCCAGAGTATAAAGGTGTCATTACTATATCGCAGCCATAAGGTTGGTTTTAGTGGTGTTGATCCTAAAGCCAAATTCTCAAAGTATTCCATGTATATATTAGATATTTTCGGCATGAATACAGAGAATTCATAGGGCAGACCATCCAAACTGATGCGATCTGCGACTTATGCAATTGCTCTTCACCTCTTAAATTTCAGCGGCTGTTATCGGCCTTTCACACAACCTCACGTCAGCTGCCGAGAACCGCGGCAAGCCGTCCAGGAACGAACTAAAGTCCAGTACCGTACCGTCGTCGACGCATCGTCAAACAGCTGTGCGAAGTGCTAATGAAATGGCGCTCATATCTGCTCACAAAATAATAATGATAATGATATTGATAATGATAATGTTGATGATGATGGTGATTATGATGACGACGATGACGACGACGACCACAAGCAGAAAAACTACAACAATAATAGTGATTACAGTAATAGTAACTAAACACTTGCACTGAAAGAAAAGTCAATATATATAGCGTTACAATCTAATATCATATCCATTCGAGTGTTTCACTTCTGAGCCGCCCACATGCACCCACTTATGAACTACATCTCAATACTCATATGCAGGTTGGCATGCAAATGCATACATGCATGAACACAAACACAAAGAACCCATTCGCTCCCAAACAAATGGCATTATAAAACACCTATATAAGACGAGTCATCGAGGAAACTTCAATGAGACTAGTTGTTTGATCTGCTAGAAAGGCTAGTCAAATCTATTACAATACACGCTTTTGTCTTCAATATGTGTCTGCTGTGTGTGTATATACGTACATATATATATATAATATATATATATATATAATATATATATATATATATATAATATATATATATATATATATATGTATGTATGTATGTA
>NC_042997.1:104474564-104477064 GCF_006345805.1 Octopus sinensis | reverse complement strand
TGTGCGCATGCGTGTGTGTGTCTGTCTCTGGTTTTGTGTGTCTGAATGCGTGTTTCCAAAGAGTTATAAAATATTTCTGGTACTTTCGACTGATTCTTGTATATCTTATAACTGTTCGTCTTACTCCCTCTCACCATTTTGCAGGTTTACATACGCCAAGGCCCGTCACTTTCTCTCTTGTTTTCTGTCCGTCTCTCTCTTCTCTCTCTCTCTCTCTCTCTCTCGCTCATTCACGTGCTCTCTCTCTCTCTCCTTCACGCTCTCTCTCTCTCCTCTCTCTCTCTCATGACCACTCATTTTCTTTCTTCTCTTTGTCTAATATCCTCTTTTTCACAAAGTCAATTTTTCTCTATGTGCTCACAACTGCTCATTCAACACAATAACTAAGTATTGAGTTCTTTTGAAACCGCTAACATGACACATATGTATGTGTATGATTTTATTCACAGAGAGAGACAGACAAACAGACAGACACAGAGCGAGAGCGAGGAAGACAGAGAGGGTGAGAAAGACAACGTGTTATATAAGGTCACACCCAAACCGCTGAAAGAATACTTTATGCATATGGGTGTGCAAGTGTGGGTGTTTGTGTGAGTGTGTAGGTGTTTGTGTGTGTATGTGTGTGTGTGTGTGTGTGTGTGTTACATATATATATATATATATAACTGAAAAAGGGAACTCTACTGTAATAAGAAGTCATGTACTGATATGTTGCCAATAACAAACATAACCTGCGTACTCTATCTTGGGCTAAGAAATGGTATATTCTTCGCACACTGAAGAGTATAATTTTGCAATCTAGGAACAGGAAGTCGCAACAAAATACTGATAGCATAAAAAGAATGACTTATGTACGTAAAACGTCTAGATGTGAAAACCACTACATACTCCGTAGCAGAGTTTCTCAACCATTTTTACCTATGGACCACATTAAATCTTATGTTATTCAGATGAAACCTCCAATGAAATCGATGTCTAAAAAGTTATATTTTTATAGTTAAACGTTATTAGGAACTGTATAAAAAATTGTGTTAAAATACTTTGTGAAACGTTCTATGATATACAGCGATTTACCCTATATAAGCAAATATATAGGTGAAGTCGTCTTGAAAAAAAAACACGGCAAAATACTGGCCTAATATACAGGGTTTCCCTCCAAAATTGACATCATTTCTGAATCAAATAACAAAGCCAATTCTCTCTCAAACGATCTCAAAGTTTAGCAAAGTGTGTAAACATTAACTATGTTTGGATCAGTCATAATGGCAATGTTCTGTTGAAATGGCCACCACGTTCTCCTGACGTGACATCTTGCGATTTTCTTCTACTGGACTAAGTGAAAGGATTGGTTTATATGCCCCCTTTTCCCACACGCCTAGAGCAACTCAAGCAGAAAATCACTGAGGTACTGGAGAATGATATGCAAGGCATGCTACCCACTTGCACTTGACCTGCGTCGTGTCACAGGTGGCGCGCATGTTGAACCTCTTGTTCGAGTTTCGATAAATACATCTATTGTTCAACATGAAGCCTATTTAATTTTATTTGCCTAGGACATGTAGTTTCTCAGATATTCACATTCTAAATTATATCAATTTTGGGGACACACCCTGCATTACACAGAAGTTTTTGTCACAGAAGAAGTAAAAAGTTATTTAAAAACATATCTATTACTAACCATTGAGGTTAAACCTGCCTATTAGACATTTACGCTTGTGATTACTAACAATGTTACTAGATAACCCAGCACCTATTTTAAAATCCTTAGTGTCAGAAAACGTGAGAGGTGGCGGCTAATTATGAAATTACAATCGCAAGGCATTGAAGAGATTATGAAAATATGTAACATATATCAGTTTTTTTTCAGTACAAGGACAGGATAAAATTCTGTTATACGTAATATGATTTTAACAGCATAAAAATGTGTACTCATATGTACTCATGTTTATGCTGCGTATGCATTCATATAAAGATAAATGCATGAGAAACTACTTCATTTCATAAAAAATACCAAGATAATATTTAAAATTCGAATGAAAGAATATTGTCTCTGTTTTACTGTGATATTTTAAAAGATATATAAATAAGTAGATTACATTGAACACTACCACTAACATAGAGAATTGTGAAATGGTGTAATAGATAATGTGTACACACGTTCGCACATGCACACACACCTATATCTGTAAGTGAGTATATATATATATATATATGCGCCCTTTTTAAAGCCTAGTCAGGTTCATGGGCCCGGTTTCCCGGTTTCAATGGAATATGTGTTCCCCAGCTGGACAGGACGCCAGTCCATCGTAGCGTTACTCATTTTTGCTAGCTGAGTGAACTGGAGCAACGTGAAATGAAGTGTTTTGCTCAAGAACACAACGCGTCGCCCGGTCCAGGAATGGAAACTACAATCTTACGATCATTAAGCTGAAACCTTAACCACTAAGCCACGCGCCTCCACACACATATATACATATGTGGTATATAATATATATATATA
>NC_042997.1:104462064-104472064 GCF_006345805.1 Octopus sinensis | reverse complement strand
TTCTCTGCGTATCCTTCTCCGATTCCTTTCACTTAATCTACTGTCACTTTCCATCTTTTTCATTCTATACACACGCACGCACACATTCACACAAACACGCACACACACACAGGAACACACGCACAAAAATATGTGCATTCGCATATATATTGTGTGTGTATTTGGTTGTATACAAATACATATACATGTACACATATATGTATATGTATATATATATATATATATATATATATATGTATTTATAATATATATATATATATATATATATATATTATATATATATATATTATATATATATATATTCTTAATTCCGGCATTGTAACTATCTAACAAGCTTGTTTAACAACCAGTTTCAGTAATTCTACTGCGCTGTTGGTATCGCCTGCCTCTGTTTCCCAATCTCATTCCCTCAGTTTAGTTGCTTCTCTGTCTTTTAATGCATGCATACGTGTGTGTGCCTGTATTCGCACACACACACACACCACACACACACACACACACACACACACACTAAAGCACAGAAATATATATTTACGTGTTTGTACATATAGCTTCATGTGTATATTCAACGAAATCTGTCACATTGTGGGACCGCTTTCCTTCCCTCAATTACTCTCTGCGAACCCCCGACCCTTTGCACATGACCCTCTCCGACCCTCATCCGATCACTAAATGATTGATAATTGCACACGGCCGGCTTCATCTTTGTACTGATCGCCAACACGACGGTAGCTATTAAAGCAATACTGACGTCCGACTTCTGACATTAATACCAGCATTGCAGATGGCTCACTACTCTGGAGAACTATACCGTGGTGGTGTGGGTGAACGGGGAAATAGTGGTTCGGATCACATTTGAGTAGCTTAATACGGTGGTTGTTTTGACATAGCAAATATCATTGTTACTATCACCAAGTGTAAGCGTGCAAGTGTGTGAGTGGGTGTTTGTGAGTGTTTGTGTGTATGTGTGTATATCCGTTTTCCTGTTTGCGTGGGTGTGAACGTGTTGGGCTTCATGCATATATATATATATATATATATATATATATATTATATATATATATATATATAGCTTCTTTGTGTGCACGTGTATGTATGTTCGCGTTAGGTTTGCATACTGATTCGCATTTTGCTTGTGTGCGTTTTTTCAAGCGCTATACGCATGCACACGCAGATACAAACACACACATATATATTCATTTATACACACACAAATACATAGAAACACACACACATGCACGCACACTGCGCTTTTAGCCGTGTAATATTATGCGTATCACAAACTATGCATGATTGTATAGCTATTGCTAAACGTTCTAAGCTAAGTACTGTATATATGTATAAGCGTGTCAATGTATGCATCGTGTCTGACTTGCGTGAGAGTATGTAACTTATATGCACATTTAGTTAGGTGTATATATGTTCCTAGTGTATATGATAAATATTTTTCAATATGTATAAGTTTGACATTTTAAATGTATTAGTGGGTTATATGAGAGCATATAACACTATTTTTGGTCAGATCTTGAGATAAGTGTGAATATAGAGACGTGAAATCCATTGCTATACATAGCAACGAATGTGAATGCAAACGGAATAAAATTAGTATCGCATAAATCAGACCATGGGTTCCCGAGATACGCGTTTTTTGGGGGGTACCTTTATAAATAGTCAAACCGGCGCATGATGGGAAAAATGCTTTGAAAGTAAGGTATCATTGAAATGTGAATACAAACGGAATAATATATATATATATTTTTCATATATATACATATATGTGCATATATTCATATATATACATATATACATACATATGTATATATATATATATATATATATATATAATATATATATATATATCACACATATGAACTGTCTGAAAATGTGTGATTCAAAGTACTCTCGAAGAACACATTTATGTATATAACCAAGATATAAATAAAGCCAACGTTAATCTGAATCTGATACAATGTGGGTTGGAGAACCCCGTTCACAATCGCTGTAAAGGAGCAACTTTACGAAAAAGCCTTAGAGTCAATTGAGGATTCAATATGTATGTGAGAATTTTTGCTGAGATTCTCATGCCAGATATTATTATAGTCGTTATCGAAATCCCTGAGAAAACACTGTTTGACCTTAAGTTCCCCCAATCCTTAGGAAGTAAGTGCATTACACAAAAGCGAAGGCTGTCATATTTCTATATAAACCATATTGGTTGCCTCTGAGAAGAAATAATTTATGTGAGAATGAAATTTTAATTTCCATAACTGTTTTCATCTAACTTTAGGTACTGAAAATTGAGGGGTGTCGAGGTTTGAGTATCAAAAACATTGCTGCTTTTGGAAATAGCGTAGATATATCTTCCTAAAAAAAATGTTCGTGTTACTAAAAAATATATATATATTAGCAACGCGAAAAATTGATCCAGCCAAGCTCTCAGTTCTACATCAGTATTGAACGAAACTCCGCGCATAGCATTTGAAAGAGATCGAAAGAGGTGGAAATCCGTTGGTGCCTAGGAGAGTACGGCGGGTGTAGCAACACTTCCCAGCCATGCGTTTAACTGGTTTCCTTGGTCATATTGGCGATATGAGGGTGGGTGTTGTCTTGCAGCAGAATAACTCCATGTTGACGATTAGGTCTTTTCTCTTAAATAGCCGTGTTGAGTCGTTCCATCTGCTGAACATAGAGTTCCGCGTTGACCGTTTGGTTCCGTTCAAGCAATTCGTAGTGGATAATACCTTCCCAGTCCCACCATACGCACAACATATTTTTACGCAGATGAAGATCTTGTTTCACGCGCGGTGTCGCTTGTTTACCTGTGTTAAACCATTCCTTACGCTGCTTCATATTGATGTACAGGTACCATTTTTCGTCGCCAGTAACGATTCGGTAATGAAATCGTTGCTTGTGTCCATGAGTTTGAGCGGTGACGAGAATGAAAACCAGCGGAGAATGTGACTCGTTGATTTCTGTTGTTGTCCCTTAAAGCATGCGGAACCCATGCTCGATACTTCTGAACATTTACCATCGAGTGAAGATGCTTCTATACAGCAGTGTGGGAGCATTCCATTTTCTCTGCCAGTTCCCTTATCGTTTGACGAGAATTATCGTGCAAAAGTTGGTTTAATCGCTCTTCATCGAACACAACTGGACGACCAGAACGAGGTGCGTCTTAGAGGTCAAAATTTCCATTTTTGAACTTGGCATACCAATCACGAGCGGTTCTTTCAGCGATGGTACCCTCTCCATACACAACACAAATGTCGCAAGCAGCTTTTGCTGCCTTATAACCTTGATTAAACGCAAAAAGAAGGAGGTGTCGAAAATGCTCGTTTTTCTTAACTTGACATTCCATTTTAATGAACTAAAAATAAACAAAAATTAACTAAAATTAATTAACGAAAAAAAAAAGAGATTCCAAAATTACTCAAAAATAGAATTCTCGAAAACAAATAGATTCCAAAATTTAAACACGCAATTAATTCCAAAATTAAAAAAAACGGCGGGAACTTAGCTGCCAACCCAATATAAAAGCAAGAATTCAATTTGCATCAAAAGACAATATGAAAGTTTCGCACATGTCGCTAATATATAGTTTGTAACATACTCATTGGCTAATCGCAACAGCAGCACCTGTTCTGGCACAGTTATTCTATATATCGTTAGTGGAGAGTTACTGCTATCTTTAACACTCGAGCGTCCATTACTCTCAACGCCAAGGAAGGTCGATATCATGTGATCTGATTGTCTCAGTGCTATATAAAACAAAAGAGCGCATTTTGCACCAAAAGTCAATATGAGAGCTTCTCTCGAGACATCCTCCGCAAACAATACATTCACATTTAAGTGGGGTAAGTATTACCTATAGCTGTTACTGAAATCTTGAAAGATACCACTATTTTACCTGAAGTTCTCAGACCCCAAAAGTGTAAAATCGTCATGCAGCGAGCGTTTGTTCCTAAACATAAAGGACTTTTCTGCGTTGATTATATACATTGAACGAATTTAACTGATTTGTACAATGGAATTGATACATCATTAATGTCAAGTATGTCTCATTTTTGCTTCTGGAGACAAGAGGACAGCTATACAGTTATAAACTAGAAGACATAAACACATCAGTTCTTAAAAAGTTGATACAAACCAGACACACAATTACACGAATAAAAATTAAGTAGATAATATTTTGGGTCTAGGGTAATTTGAATAAATAAAAAATTATAATTGAGCAACGATAAACATCTACTCGTAGGCCCAGTGGCATGAATTTGGATAGCAATGACAAATAAAGTTATACTAAGTACTAAACCAGGAAAGATAGTGTTTATATTTTTTTAAATTCTATTAACTTCCAGACAATTCATGCAAACGATTAATAGCAAAAACGGTTAATTCCGTATGGGAATGAAAGTTAATCGCAAAAACGGAGAGTTTCCTGAGAATTTATACGTTCATATATACATATATATATATACACATATATACATACAAACATACATATATGCGTACACACACATGGGGGAAGAGAGGTTTTGTGTGTGTGTATGTGTGTGTGTATGTATCTTTAGAGAGATTTATCAAATGAGCTGATTCGGTAGTAACTCTCAGTTATGTTCCGGGTTACGGCTAACCGCATGGATTAATATTTAAAGTCTATGACTACTAGGTGTTGTCGCTCACGCTGTATATCCCGGCGATGGGTAATTCTGTGTAATATAATTTGGAGTGTATATTTGCAAAATTTATAATGATAAGGAATATGGAGACTGGTACATCATCAAAAGTTTATTTCCTTTCATTTTGCGGTATGCCATATGCAACCGGGAGTAATTTTCTATGCAGCGTCCCACTGCGTGGCAGCTTCGACAAATGTCTTCTACTATAGCCTCGGGCCGGCCAAAGACTTGTGAGTGGAATTGGTAGACGGAAACTGAAGGAAGCCCGTCGTATATATATATATGTGTGTGTATATGTTTCTGTGTATATGTTTGTGTGTCTGTGTTTGTCCCCGCCAACATCGCTTGACAACTGATGCTGGTGTGCTTACGTCCCCGTAACTTAGCGGTTCGGCAACAGAGACTGATAGAATAAGTACTAGGCTTACAAAGAATAAGTCCTGGGGTCGATTTACTCGATTAAGGCGGTGCTCCAGCATGGCCGCAGTCAAGTAAACAAGTAAAAGAGTATATATATCAGGGCGGCGAGCTGGCAGAATTGTTAGCACGCCGGGCCAAATGTTCAACGGTATTTCGTCTGTCCTTACGTTCAAATTCCGCCGAGGTCGACTTTGGTTTCATCCTTTCGGGGTGGATTACATAAGTACCAGTTATGCACTGGAGTCGATGTAATTGACTTAATCCCTTTGTCTTTCCTTGTTTATCCTCTCTATGTTTAGCCCCTTGTGGGCAATAAAGAAATACATACATAATACATACATATATATATTCCATCTTCAGTCTTTCATTTGGCATATATATATATATATATATATTGGTTTCAAATTTTGGCACAACGCTAGCATATTTGGTGGGGTATTTGAACTCAGGCCGTAAACACGGACGAAATATTGTTAGCGATTCTACCGCCACAAGGTTAATGATATACTGACATTTAGAAAGAAAATGTTGATAATTGACATTTGGGCTTCCTCGCTTACATGAGACTGTTTTATGTGGGTTGTTTTTGGCTTATTGTTTCTTGTGGATAGGTGGAACTATACTGGGAGCAATCAAGTGTATTATAGATAAATTGGGGAAGTAGTTGCGTAGAAAGAGGATAAGGGTATAAGAGGGAAGTATGCATTTGTACGGCGTGAATTAATATAACGTTATGGTGAGGCGATTTCTTCTTGTTCAATGAAGGATTATTGCTATTGTTTAG
Source organism: Octopus sinensis (assembly GCF_006345805.1). NCBI lineage: Eukaryota > Metazoa > Mollusca > Cephalopoda > Octopoda > Octopodidae > Octopus > Octopus sinensis. Next base: position 104,466,181 of record NC_042997.1, on the reverse strand, counting down.
ATTTCAGTCATGCTTGCAAACTAGCGATAAAAACAGATTTGTCGAATTCCCTTCATGATATTCTTTGCCGAGAAAGTTAGTATTTGCTGTGTTTACAAAGGAGTATTGAGAGAAAAAGTCAGTTAGTGACATATTGGTCAGTCATGAGTTGGTTGCTGCGCATGTATTTATATATCTAGTAAGAATTTTTCGAACTGGGTAATTTGAAAATGTAATGCTTGAGGAGACTTTGTTTCTAGCGTGACTATTTGAATATATATTAAATTATTGTTGAAAAATGCTAGACGTAAATTGTTGACATCGATATACAGGAAAAGTATGAAGAAATATTTAATAATATTGCGAATATCCCCTTTCATTTACGTTTGTGGTTAGTTGTGAGGACACGTTATTGAGAAATCCTAACGACTTATCTGCCATACTCAGTATACACTGCTGAAACGATTTTCATTTCCATCCGATATATATATATATATATATATATATATATATATATATGTGTGTGTGGTGTGTGTGTGTTGTGTGTGTGTGTGGTGTGTGTGTGTGTGTGTGTGTGTGCATATATATATAATATATATATATATATATATATAGTAAATCCCAAAAAGAGCAATCACAAAAAAAGACAACAACGCGAGTACGTACGTGGAATTCAAGGAGGGAAAGAAAGATGGTTTAACGTTTCGAGCAGACGCTCTTCTTCAGAAGCAGAGGTAAGTCTAATATAAGGGAAGACGGAGGAAGAAAATCGCCAACAATTCGCATGTGGAATTAATGAATGCAACACTATGAGCCACACGATGTCCATGGATACTACTGACTGCACTGTAATTATCTCAGGAATATGTACACACACACACACACACACACACACACACACACACACACACACACATACATATGATATATATTGTATTTTAAGCAGAAACGAATATTGCAGTTAATTCGCTTTTACAATATATTCAGATTCAAAGTGATACGTAGATGGCTATCGCTCACTTTCTCTTCCCATCATCTAGCCCTTTTCTCTCTCTTTCTCTCTCACTATATATATATATATATATATACAGTTACAAATACATATACACACATGCACGCGCATACATATATGCATATATGTGTGTGTATATATATGTGTATATACATACATATATATGTGTATATATATATATATATATGAAAGGAGAGAGAGACAGAAGGGGAGAGAGAGATAGGGAGAGGCGTACATATGCATATGTATGTTTCCAGGAAATGTTATTCAGCAACCATTCTCTATCAACTAAAAAAATAAAGTGACCACAATTCCTTCTCAATCAATTGGACTACCCGGGTTTTGTGGCGTTTATATTCCCATCATCAGGATGGGACACCGATCCCATGGATCGGAAATGAGTTTTGATCCTGTTTTCTTTTTTATTTGAGAGACACTACTTGATTTTTGCCCGCTGATTAGCCTGGAACAACGTCATATGAATTGTTTTGTCCAAGAACACAACGCATCGTACTGGATGAAAATCGAAACAAGTCGTGATTGCAACACCCTGACCACTAAGCTACGCGCCTCAATGAACGTAAAACTTCTAAGGTGATGCACATTGTGCCTGGACTTGAGTCCCGAGTTTGCGAAATGAAGGTCTAAACCAGACATTCATGTATGCCAGTAAATAGATATGTATATGCATATAATTATATATATACATACAAATGCGCACGCACACATTTATATACATATGCCCTTCCAGCAACAACCCTCTCCAGGGATTGACCACAGTCACCAACAGCTTCACATGGTCGTCTCAACTGAGCCTAAATCCATGTCCTGCTGTTGATGGATGAATTCCGACGCATGAGTGCAGTCAGAATGCCTGCTGTGCTCGTGTCCTTCCATTGCTGCACAACTTGTCCGGCTTCAATAAAATTCTTCGTAACCTGTCTGTTCTGCAAAAGAATCCGATAGAATAAGTGCCAGACTTATAAGAATTAATACTGTGGCCAATTCGTTAGACCCTGGCATAGCTGCTGTCTTATGGCTGACACAAATAATAGATAAAAAATGTGTGTGCGTGTGTGTATTATAATGTATGTATATGTATGTGCGTGTCTGTGTCTGTACCAATAAATACCAAATTGAAGTATTTGACTTGATATCAGCTAACAACTCCAGAACGCCGTGCTCCAGCATGAACGCAGCACAGTGGCTGAAGTCAGAAAAAGCAGAATTAGAATATAGAATGAATGCAAAAGCAATTAACATATAATTAACTACTTTGTCCAATTTTTGTCTGAATGTGTATAAAATTCCCTAGAAATGTAATTTTTGTACAGTTTCTCTAACATTATCTATTTTACGGAAAACTTGAAAATGCATGAATATTGTACGATATCATTGAATATTTTGTATATGTTATCAAATATTTATTCTATTTTTTTAACAATTGTATTCCATATAATTTATTACTTAGTCTGAATAATGCTAGCCGAGAATATTATCAGCATTATTTAATCTGTTCAGATTAAATACTACCCTACCCCTTCTTCCATACCTCGAACACAATCTTAAACCAGATATGAGTAGTCCGAAGGAAATGAGATTATATGAATGAACGAATGGATAACAAATAAAAACATTCTATCTCAAACTTAACATCATTAACAATTCAATAAAGATATTGGAATGAAAATGATTCTTTCGTTAGTTTTCTTCGCCATAATCGATTTATTTCTATTCGAAATGCTAACCATTACGATATCTGGAGTTTTATCAATTATATTGACAGCTTTTCGAAATATCTTCCGTCTTACAATTGTCTGTAATATAAAAGTCGAAATGCTCGTAACCATTTATTTCACAATTCATTTTTCCGCTCTTTCTCTCGCTTTTCTGTTTACTTTTGCTGAATATTTTCTTTCCATTTCTTCGACTATTTGTGAATACACTCAACTTTCTATTGTATATGTATGTCTATGCAGTCTTTATCTACTAGTTGTCATATGCGAATTATATCACTTGAGAAATAAAGAACTGGAAGAAACGCCATCATGGCTGATAGCGAAGTCAATTGAAGGCTTATCCCATAGAAGAGGTAGAGGCGAGGTGGACGGAATGGCGGAGAAATGTGCGCCATTTTTATAATATATTATTTGCCGGAAGTCTTTTGCACTCATCACTTTCTTAGCTGTTACTGTTATCTCAGCATAAGTCACCTTTATCACTGCCTAGTATTTATCGCTTAAACTGACACAATAGCGAATGACACATAACAGCTATTATAGTTCGGAACATTATGTCTTTATTGAACACTTTAATGGCCAAAAGATTCTGTAACGCTCTCGACTAGAAGTAGGAATATAAATCAATGGATTTGTTTAGCAGCAAATATTTACCAGCTCTACTTGTTCGATTAGAAGATTTGTATTTTTATTGAAATGTTGCTAAACTGGTTCGTTTCTGTTGTTCGAACTACCTTAATACTGGCTACTGTTCTTATCACGAGCAAGACAAAATTAAAAAGAAAAATACCAAATTCACATAAAAACACGGATTCAAATTTAATCTAATAATATTCTTTTCTTAGTCATCTGTTCATATTTTTAACATAAGTTGTTCAATCTTTATACATATCTACGTATCTGCTTTTATACTGATTGAGCGATGTGCGTTTACGAAAAGCATTATTCAGGATATATAATTAAATCCTGCCTATCCATAAAAAATGCATGAATACAAAAGTTAATGTTTCTTGTACATACACAACGTCGCATATTTCGAGGAAGAGAAGTGGTTATTATATTCAGCCTAATACTTGATGAGAAGCAAAACTGGCTTTAGCAGGATTCGAACTCATATTGCAAAAACCCGAACGAAATAATGATATACATTTTGTTGAACGTCCTAATAATTCTATCAATTCACAGCTCTAATATATGCTGAAATAATTGTTCCTAATTTAGGTATAAGGCCTCAATTTTATGGGAATGGACTTTGTTGGCATAATTGACACCAGTACTCAAATTGTTCTTTATTTCATGGACCCTAAATAATGAGCGGCAAAATAGACTTTGTTTGGATTTGTGCTCAGAAAGTAAAGCGTCGCAAGCAATACTGGAAAGCCTTTTT
>NC_042997.1:104419564-104457064 GCF_006345805.1 Octopus sinensis | reverse complement strand
TAAAATCTATGCTGAGACCTTCTCCAAACAATTCTCTCACTAGAACGTGGCCAGATTAAATCCCATCGAGGCCCTAAGCACATCTGATGTCCCATACATATGTAATTCAAAATATAAACAATAATAAACCATAAAATGAATTTTTATTTTTGAAAATGAAACAAAATTAAAAATAAGATGGAAAACATCATTTATTTTTGTGTACCTCCATTTTATTTATATTTGAAAAGTTCTTTCCTAATTTTTTATTTTTATTTCTTAAGTTTTTGATCAGATTCTCACTGTAACACCATGAACTTATATTTTCGATCATTTAAACCACTTCGAATATTTTTTCAGCAAGTTTAAAGTGATTACTTTTGTGCCGTGAACCATTTACCATTACTGCGTCGATACTCTAAGCATGTACTTAGTTTGCTGAATGGTAAATCCAATGCTGCCCTTGAATCTCCCCTGCGCTCATGCCATTCATAGTGTTGATATGAACAATTCCAACAGAATATTGACGGAAGCGATCACACCGGTCTCGGCTGGCTTCCAAATCTCATAACACCGCCCCTCCCCCAAATAGAGCAAAAAAAGAAAACAAACAAAAATACACGATGTTGTATGCTGTTATATACCCCATTCATTCATTCACTTTTCCGTGTACCCATCCAGATGTGTGTCTGTGTGTGTGTGTGAGTCAAGGCGTGTGGCTTTGCGATTAGGGTTTGGTGCTTAATATCATATAGTTATGGGTGCGATTCTTGGACAGGACATGTCTTCTTAAGCAAACCACATCATTTCCCGTTAGTTCAATCAACACAGCTGAAAATGAGTAAGAGTCGACTGCTAATGTAGATTTTCCTTCCACTTGTTGTTATATACCAGATAATCCACAGAGTAAAAAGGTAGACATAGATACTCACACACGCACACATATATTTAAACATAAGTGAGGCACTGACGAAATATTTTTGTTTCATTTCGTTGATTAAAAAAGTTGGCGCTCTCTTTGCCGGTAGACTTTGTTAAATTAAATATTTAAAACATAGTGTAGCCGAAGTTGAACTTGAAAGAGGTTCACTTAATGAATATTCCATCGTTATTTGATTTTCAATAATCTCCGTCTCTTTTTTTTTTTTTTTTTTTTTTTTTTTGAAGACAGTAAAACATCAGATTAATTTGGTGGCTATTTTTCACAAGTCGAGGGACAGTGTAGAAGTTTCACAGTTGCCTTTAAGAGATTCGGAAATATAGGGGTATAAATTTCACGACATTTCGGTTCACCTTACTGGTTTAAAAAGATTTAAAGTAACAAGATATTTGATAGTTTCACTTATGATAAAGTGTTGACAAGTAAAAAAAAACATAAATACAAACGCTTAACTATCTATTCTTAAAACTATAAAAATTAGGAAAGCGTGGTCTGTTGCCAGTGTTGATGTATGATGTTAATAACAACACGCTGTTAAACTGCTAGAGTGGAAACACACGCTGGTATTTTAAAATCTTTATCGAGTATTCGTCTCTGACTTGAAGCCTCCCACTAGGACAAACTCATTGGCGGCAAACTTCTCACTCGCAGTGCTTTCTTCTTTATGTGTGTATACCTTCTTTCAATCTATTGTCGGTAATCGGTAGGCGGAGCAGGACTAATTTGTCGAGCCGGCTTGCTACACAGAATCGATTACCACAACTTAAAATAAATAAATAAATAAAATAATAAATAGATAGATAAAAGATGAGTCTATTCACTGATTTGCTACCACTAACTGGTCAAGCACTTCATCATCTGTCTTTTATATTCTCTCTTGAATATATGGCACAGTGTTGATGTTCCACACCTTTTGACGATTCGCTTTCTTGACCCCTTGATAACCGACAACTGATCAACCTAGAAAACCAGTCCCTCTTTCCTTTGCTTTGCATGTGGCTTACACATAACTGGCCCCTTTATTACTTTGCACTGCTCTTTTCATATTGTAACTAGGAAGCATGTATCTCAAGTTTGCCATAGTACAATACTGGTTTGCAGTGCAAGCTTTTGAAATTTTACAAAATGAAGGGAGTAAGATGGACATGGGCGTTTATATTTTATTTAGACACTAAATAAATGTTAAAAAAAGAGAAAAGTCTGAAAAAATGTCATTTAAGACCAGAAATCAATCTCTCTCTCTCTCTGTATATATATATATATATATATATATATATATATAGGGGTGTATATATATGTGTGTGTGTGTGTGCGTGTGTGCGTGTGTGTGTTAGTGTGTATGTATAGGCATAGCTATACTGTAAAAAGTTTAGTTTTCAGCCACAGTGTTCCGAGTTCAATCCGATGGCCTCGTATCTTCGGCAAGTAACTTCTCCAATAGCCTAGGGATGACCGATATTTTGTGAGTGGAATTGAAAGATATATTTATTTGCTTGTGAGTGTGAATGTGTGTGTGTGTGCGTATTTTGGTGTTTGTGTTTTCAACCACCACCGCTTGACAACCGGTGTTGGTACGTTTACATCCCCGTAACTAGCAGTTCGAAGAAGTAGCCTGAGAGAATAAGTACCAGGTTTAGAGAAAATAAATTGTGGGATTGATTTATTCGACTAAAAATTCTTCAAGGCAGTACTATGATGGCTGCTGTCTGATGACTGAAATGAAGAAAAGATATATATAGAGAGACATATGTGAGTGTGTGTGTGTGTGTGTGTGTAAATATACATGCATACATATATACATATATAATATATATATATATATATATATATATACATATATATACGCACATATATGTATATACACACGCATATATATGCATGTATATATAATATATATATATATATATATATATAGGGGTGTATATATATGTGTGTGTGTGTGTGCGCGTGTGTGCGTGTGTGTGTTAGTGTGTATGTATAGGCATAGCTATACTGTAAAAAGTTTAGTTTTCAGCCACAGTGTTCCGAGTTCAATCCGATGGCCTCGTATCTTCGGCAAGTAACTTCTCCAATAGCCTAGGGATGACCGATATTTTGTGAGTGGAATTGAAAGATATATTTATTTGCTTGTGAGTGTGAATGTGTGTGTGTGTGCGTATTTTGGTGTTTGTGTTTTCAACCACCACCGCTTGACAACCGGTGTTGGTACGTTTACATCCCCGTAACTAGCAGTTCGAAGAAGTAGCCTGAGAGAATAAGTACCAGGTCTAGAGAAAATAAATTGTGGGATTGATTTATTCGACTAAAAATTCTTCAAGGCAGTACTATGATGGCTGCTGTCTGATGACTGAAATGAAGAAAAGATATATATAGAGAGACATATGTGAGTGTGTGTGTGTGTGTGTGTGTAAATATACATGCATACATATATACATATATATAATATATATATATATACATATATATATATATAATATATATATATATATACATATATATACGCACATATATGTATATACACACGCATATATATGCATGTATATATAAATATATATATGCATATATATGTATGTATATATAAGTATTGTTATATTTGTGGATGGTCATATTTTTTGACAATTAACCACATGCCCTATATCCTCCGTCTTCTATTATTGTTATTTTATTGTCCTTTGTCTGAAATCTTTCAACACACATATACGTATACATATATATATGTGTGTGTATGTGTGTGTGTGTGTGTGTGTGTGTGTCTGTGTGTGTGTGTGTAGCATCAAGCCTTCATCACTGTTATACTTTCTCTTTTAAACGAGGGAGTTTAAACAGTATGAAAGTATAGGAAAAAAATATTTTAAGCTAATATAAATAAATATATAAATAAAAGACTACAAACATCTTTGAAAATACTGGACACGTCCGTGAATAAAATATTGAACTAGTCAGTATTTTTACAAAAACAATTTACGACTATAAAAAGAAGTTATATGGCGGACAGAATAATATGATTATCAATAGATAACAAAAGACGGAATAGAAATATTTATAATTGAAACTTTATTCTGGTGAGGATGAATTCTACGATATGGTTACATGGACATACACGACTGCTATAAATTTAGACAATAGCTACAAAAGCAAGTTATAAAGCTGTCAACATGAAACGTGGAAGCTTCTTGCTAATTAACGCAACAGTCGTCTAGGAAGCAGTAGGTTTCCTACCGACATTTTAACTGTTATTCCTGAATAGGCTAATTGCTTCCTCCAGTAACTACATTCAAATTTTTGTGGAGGAAGAGGTAAATCTGTCCAACACAATAAACAATTAAACATAAACACACTCACAGGCACAGAGTCGTATACTCACATTTATATAAACACATGTTTATATTATAGAAAGTGGGAGAACGGTGCGGTAAGAGAAGGGGATTTATACCTTAGAGTGTAGAAGAGCAACTCGATATTAGTACATATACGATGAAAGGTTTTCCAGTCAACGCTACCCAGCTTTTAAATATTTTTTTTTTTTATCCTGGGGATTGATGTTTCCAATCACTCTATCATTTGGTAAGACAATACGATGTAACCCTTTGCTGCTATTTCTAGCAGACGAAGTCAAACAACCACGTAATTGCTCCTCCGTTGGATAAAGTTCAACGGCCGAGTAGATGCTACTCCATTGGTTTTTAATTTAAACAGAATCGAGTTATAGCATTATTTTCAGAGCCGATGTTCAGTATTATTTATTAAACCTAAATACATAACTGACACTTATTTTATCGATTAAATCACTTCCGTCGAGATTAAAACACCGGATAAGGTCAACACTTACATGTAGTATTCGAAATTGGAACCTCACCCCACTGCATGTCATTTCTGGATTCCTCGGTACTCTCCACCTGTACAGGCTCTACTACAAATATGATGAAGAACCCAGTGTCAACTTCATTGCCAGCGTGTTTTATTATGATCTCCGTATTATATCAGTATATGGTCAGGTATGTGATTCTCCATTTCGGATTTCTCTGTGACTTGTTTTGTTATAAATACAAGAAAATGACTCCCGAAGGCTCTACGCTGACCAATAAAAAATACAACGCACTCATTTCGCTGCGTTACAAATTATAGATGTGTTCTATTCTATAAAGCAATAGGGTATGTTGCTTTTGTGTGCATCATTCTGTATATTTTTGTACAAGTTGAAATTGGCTACTTCAATACAAAGCAGTGATTACCTAAATGATATGTTTCAAAGTCAAAAAGTTTCTGCTGTGAGTTAGTAGAGAGTAGTGGCCTGAAGTCATGCTGTTATTTAGAGAGTGCCATGCATATGTTAGTGATATCAAATATGGCTCGCGCTCTCTCAGTCTTTTTCTCTTTCTTTTTCTCTGAATCTCTCTCTCTCTCTCTTTCTCTCTCCTCTAAATTTTTGGAAGTTAGCACAGAAAGCTTAAAACGTTATGGGATTATATGGTTGCACTTGATAAATCCTCTACGATGACGATGATGACGAATATTAGAGCAGTTGTGTTACCATCAATCAAAATATTCTCATGCATAGCCAATTGTATGCCAGTCAGGTGTTCATTGTGAAACCGTTCATTACCTGCTTGAGAAAAAAGTTTTATAAAATGATTTAACATGTTTTTAAAGCTGCACAGAGTACTAAATTTTTATTGGACGTGGATACACTAGCACCACTACTACAAATCTAACTATAACTACTATCATTACACTAATTACACTGGTATATTCGTCATCAAATAATCTATTTCTGTCTGTTATTCTGTTTACTTTCTAATGGTTGTGTTGGCAACAAGAAAAGAGTGTTCATAGAACACATGCTATAAAAACACGTATTGCTTGGTACTGTATAAACACATGGAGACATATTTATACATACATATATACATACATGCACACACACACACACATACATACATACATACATACATACATACATACATACATACATACATACATACATACATACATACATACATACATACATACATATATACATAAGATAAAACTTACTTGGAAAAGGATGCGTGGCGTTCGATCATATAATAATATAAATATATGTATATATACATACATATATGTACATACCTACATATATATACATGTATATATATGCACATATTGGCACAGGACATAAAAAAACGTGGAACACAATGAGAAACGAAAGCATAAAAACATAAATCATAGAAAGTACAAGATACACAACACAAGGAATATTCCCCTTCTATATACATACATACATACATACATACATACATACATACATACATACATACATACATACATACATATATACATAAGATAAAACTTACTTGGAAAAGGATGCGTGGCGTTCGATCATATAATAATATAAATATATGTATATATACATACATATATGTACATACCTACATATATATACATGTATATATATGCACATATTGGCACAGGACATAAAAAAACGTGGAACACAATGAGAAACGAAAGCATAAAAACATAAATCATAGAAAGTACAAGATACACAACACAAGGAATATTCCCCTTCTATATACATACATACATACATACATACATACATACATACATACATACATACATACATACATACATAAGTGCATGCATACATACATGCATACATACAAGGTATAGTTCAGAAGTTTTGAGACTTTGCAAGGAGAGGTAATTATTATTGTCCCAGATTATTGTAATATTAGTATATTATCACTATACATCAAACAAGCCACCCATGAACATTTTATATGAAGGAGACGGTTGTAACAACACTTTGAACGCACCCTACTAAACACTGCTAGTCACAACTGACCACTTTGCAGAGTGCAGTTAGGATGTGAAGATAATTTGGACGTTCACTATAAATAAAGTTTTGTGTTAAGCTGGGCAAAAACATTACAGAAACTTACGAAATGCTTATGAATTAACTTGTATGAGCCGAACATTCTGTTTGTTGCTGCCTTTAAGAGGTTCAAGGACGATAGGGAGAAAGTGAGAAACGATGAGAGATGTCTGAGGGAAAGCGGTTAGAAAATCACAGTTCTTTGAAAAAAACTCGTAATTTTCTGGACGAAGCCTGTTGAGTATCTATGCAGACAATAAGCACGCAGATAAGAGTTTAGTGTGCAACTGTACACAGAATTAGTCATGAAGATGTAAACATGTGCAAAACTTGTGCAAAGATAGTTCCCAGTGTGCTCAGTAGAGTGCATCCTGGTAAACAATTACTTTACAGAGATGGGCATCGATACTGCCCCTCACCATCCCTCCGCTACGGACCTTGCATCTGCGACTTTTAACTGTTTCTCAAGCTGTAGGAGAACCTCAATGGCCGTGATTTTGAAGACATTGAGAAGAAGAGGAATAATGTAACAAGAGTTGTGTACGTCTTTAATTTGGAGGACTTCCATGGGGCCTTCAGGAAATGGGTGGAGCGTTACAAGAAGTGCATTAAAGTCAGCGGATCCTACTGTGAAGTAGATTCGAGATTTGTATTTTTAAATTAATAAAACTTCCTACAGAAGTCTCAAAAACCTTCAGGAATGCACCTAGCATTTGCATACATGTACATATACATACATACAATACTTGGATCACTATGTATGTATGTATGTATGTATGTATGTATGTATGTATGTAGGCGTAGGAGTGGACGTGTGGTAAGTAGCTTGCTTAACAACCGCATGGGACCGGCTTCAGTCCCACATCGTGGCACCTTGGGCAAGTGTCTTCTACTATAGCCTCAGGCCGACAAAAATCCTAGTGACTGGATTTGATAGACGAAAACTGAAAGAAGCCCGTCGTATATATGTATATATATATATATATATATATATATGTGTGTGTGTGTGTGTGTGTGTGTGTATGCTTGTGTGTCTGTGTTTGTCCCCTCAGCATTGCTTGACAACCGATGCTGGTGTGTTTACGTCCCCGTTACTTAGCGGTTCGGCAAAAGAAACCGATGGAATAAATACTAGGCTTACAAAGAATAAGTCCCGGGTTTCGATTTGCTCGACTAAAGACGGTGCTCCAGCAGGGCTGCAGTCAAATGACTGAAACAAGTAAAAGAGTAAAAGAGAGAGTACACATATACATACATGCACACCTGGCGTACCCTTATCAGACTGGTAGTCATGATGGTATACTGGGCTTCGTATATTTTTACCCCGGCGTCACTTTGATGGCATGCACTGCTCTCTCATATGCATACATACTTATTCACATATATACGTACACACATAATACATACATACATAGATACATACATACATACATACATACATACATACATACATACATACATACATACGAGGAGGTACAGCCACTCGCACAAGGAGACATATTCAGACATGAGATGTTATACGTATGCAACAGGATTACGTTGCAGCCTGAAGTATGACATAAGACAAATGTATATGTATATATATGCATATATATACATATAGTATATATATAATAGGTATATATATATATATGTATATATAGAAATAGAGAGAGAGAGAGAGAGACATATATATATATATCATTGCATACACATATATACACAGATGCATATATATGTATATATAGATGTATACGTACATATATGTACACATATATGTGTGTGTGTGTGCGCGCATATATATATGTGTGTGTGTGTGTATTTGTGTGTGGAAGCATGAAAGAGAGAGTGTTTGTACTTACATATAGAGTTACAAGAACACTGTAATAAAGAAATTCCAAGATTCAAGAGTGAGTGCAAATATGTGCGCAAGAGTATGACAATAGATGGAATGCTAACAGGCTTTCCTCTATGTGCTTTGTGGGTGTTTGAGTAAACCACTTTACCAATAAGTTGTCGTAGACGTTCCCTGATATATTTGCAACAGATGTGCTCACACACACACACAAACATACCCTCATATCGCACATGCACTCTCACATATATAGACACATAAGTAATATACATCCATCCATACACACACAGACGCACACCCACACACACATATATGTTACTCTTTTACTTGTTTCAGTCATTTGACTGCGGCCATGCTGGAGCACCGCCTTTAATCGAGCAAATCTACTCTAGGACTTAATCTTTGTAAGCCTAGTACTTATTCTATCGGTCTCTTATGATGAACCGCTAAGTTACGGGGACGTAAACAGACCAACATCGGTTGTCAAGCGATGCCGAGGGACAAACACAGTCACACAAACATATACACACACATACATACATATATATATATATATATATATATATATATATATATATATATATATATATATGTATGTATGTATATACACATACATATATACGACGGGCTTCTTTCAGTTTCCGTCTACCAAATCCACTCACAAGGCTTTGGTCGGCCCGTGACTGAAGCCGGAACCATGTGGTTGGTAAGCAAGCTACTTACCACACAGCTACTCCTACGCTTATATATATATAACACTAGGAAAAAGGATGCGTGGCGTTCGATCATATAATAATATAAATAATACATAATTATGTGCATATATACATACATATATGTACATACACATGCATATATTGGTACAGGACATCAAAAATAACGTTGAACACAATGAGAAACGAAAACATAAAAACAAAAGTATAGAAACGAACTTTTTTCAAACAACGAAAAACACAAAGTACAAGACATAAAATACAAGGAATATTCCCCTTTTCCAGTTGTCACTGTTTCGTCTACTCCGTGTTCCGAAGTAAGGACAAGACGCGACTTCGTTAAAGCAGTCCTTCCCTCAAAGCAAATTAAATACAATTTGAGAGGAGGTGTAAGAGAGAGAGAACGATGAAGAGGAGAGGAGAAGACTAGGGAAGGGTGGGAATCACCGTTCCCTCTCTCTTACTCCTCCTCCTCCTCCTCCTCCTCCTCGACTCTCTCGTCACTGATACATGCTCAGACGGAAGCAATCTTTCCAACTTCTCTCTTCACCAAAACCAGACCAGCTTATTCTGTCTCTTTCATAAGCTGTCTCCTTAAGCGTTCAAAATAATTTTTCCACCTTCTTGACTTAACAGCCATCATCGTTTGTTTTTACTGTTTTATTCTCATTGTTCTGTCTTTTACTGTTTTTACTTTTTTACTTTTACTGTCTTGTTTTGTTCTTACTGTCCTGTTTTTGTTACCACTTTTACCCTCCGCAAAAAATCCCAAATTTTATTTAATTTGCTTTGCAGGAAAGATTGTTTTAACGAAGTCGCGTCTTGTCCTTACCTTAGTAACGCTGAGTAGATGAAACAGAGACAACTGAAGAAGGGGAATATTTCTTGTGTTGTATGTATTGTACTCTGTGTTTTTCGCTGTTTGAAAAAAAGTTTGTTTCTATGTTTTTGTTTTTATGTTTTCGATTCTTAATGTGTTCAACGTTTTTTTATGTACTGTACATATATGTATGTATATATGCATATAATTATGTATTATTTTTATAATACATATAATAAATAAAATATATATATATAACACTGAAATAAGACATTTTCGAAAAAGTGCTTCTATGTTAATAAAATTGGAAAAATCACAATATTTAAAGTTATGCCAGTGATATTCCACGTAAATAATGTACTTGTAATAGAACATTTGCTTTCTACAATTTAAAATTTGCTCTTCAGCTCGCATTCTTTTCTCTTACTGCAAACTCGTTCAAAAGATACTGATCAAGCATACGTGGAAGAGCAGTACACCTCAGTGATAATGCAGACTCGAAAATGTATATCAGAATAAAAGAATGCATATGCACATTCAAGCAGATTCAGGGAGTTATGCTTTCTTTTAATTAATAATGTTAGTTTAGTTTATTTTTACGACATTGCCAGAAGAAAGGCAGTAACCTAACATTTTTCAGGACCAATGAGATGGTTGGAGGAATAGAAAAGATTATTCTGACAAGTTCGTAACAGAGTTGACTCAACTAAAGGAACCCATGTGGCGGTATTAAATCAGGCAACAGATGTTAATCAATTATTAAAATACAGGCTTAATTCAAAGTCTACAAGCCAGATATACATGGTGCTAGTTTAAGTATTTTACAACGATGCATATATAAATAGTCGCACGCATAAACATCTGTATGCCATAAAACAAAAATACTTCATTAAATAATTGAGGGACTAACCACCTTAAAATATAAACTAGATAAAACGTAACGGTCTTGTTCTAAAGACCTCTCAACTCACGGTATATTTGGATCTTTTAAGTCATTACTATCAAACATTAAATTAGAACGAAACTCTAACATTTGAAGCCTAAGTTTTTGCAACTGGACAGAAAGAACCATGGAAGAAGTCAGAATAAACGAAAGAAAAAGCAAAAATAAAAAAAAAAGCCACCGCTGAAAAATATACGAAATTGTATACGTTGACTAAAACACGTGAACGTGACTGAGATTGGTTTCAAGAAAGTTGCTTAAAACATTTGGATTGTAAACACATTGATCTAACAGTTGACATTAAGTGTATCAAGCTGTAGAATCAATTTATAAGCAAATCGTGTGTGGGAGAAACAGTAGAGGGCCTGATTAATGCCTTGCGGTATTTAATTTCGTTGTTTCAAATTTCTAGTCGTAATCACTTCCAGGGCGATAAAATATGTACTAATTAAGAAGCAGGGTCGATAATATTGGTCATATCCTCCCCAAAAGGTTTGAAATTACGTCGATGCACCGATGTTAGAAATGTTTAGCAATGTTTTTTCCTGTACCAAAATATGTAAGTTTTATGCCTGTCTGCATGTGTGTGTTTGTGTATACGAGCATGTTTAGTACTTGATGATTATGTTGAATTGCAGTCCAAGGTATTTCTTTCAGATGGCACCGTTCAGTTTCGGTGACTGGACGCAAGCATGTTAAACGGTTTAAGAAGATCACTTGACAGTCATGATGTTGAGGGATTTGTCCCGCTGCATAACATCATGAGAAAGTGCCTTATATTTTTAGTTGACCCACACATTGTGAGTAAATTTGGTTTGGCGTAAACTACATGAAAGGCCATTGGAATGATTGGACCTGCAATTGAAGTATTCAGCTTTTTCACTGTGTCACGCTGGCTTCGCTCGAGAACTCCGTTAATAGAGCATGTCTGTGGAAGAGATAATAGGTCGCACTTTTTTCCAGGAAAACTTCACCTAAAGTTGGCGGTGCGACTTATAAGCACATCCTATAAAAAAATCTTCAGATATTTTCTAGGTACAAGCCACGTCTGAAGTTCCGACACTTGGAATAAACGAAAAAACCCGAATCGCTAATTCCGAAGCCGAGAAGTACACGGAAGACGATCTTTAGATATTTCTTTATATATTTATTTACTATTGTTAGTATGAAATAAACAATTAATTTATAAGAAAAAGATTTGGGTTTTCTACCGTACCTGTCTTTCTTTAATTCGACGCCATGTTATTTGTTTACATGAAGAGAAAGAGGAATTCGTATGATACCAATTTCAATTAACAATAATAATAATAACAATAACAATATAATAATAATAATAATAATAATAATAATAATAATAATAATAATAATAATAATAATAATAATAATAATAATTATTATTATTATTATTATTATTATTATTATTATTATTATTATTATTATTATTATTATTACTTTTTTTTCTTCTTTCAAATTTGCTTCCATTTCTTGCCGAGTGTCTTCCCGACTCCTAGGGCAAAGAAACTCATAGTATACATTGGTAGGCCATTAAACCAAACTCAGTAGTTCGTTCATTTTTTTTTTTTTTTTTTTAAGTTAAATTAAAATACATGAGCAGCAACAGTTCTCACATCGACAATGCTCTTCTCAATACGTGTGATGTACCAGTTAAGACAATCTTTTGCACTTCTTGCAGGGATGGTAAGCCAGGGATCATTCTTATATAATTTTCGGTTCCCTTCTTGATCATTCCTAGTGCTCCTACGATCACTGGTATTGTAACCGCCTTGAGATGCCACATTTTCTCAATTTCAATGAGTAGGTCTTTATATTTTCTGAGCTTGTCAAACTCTTTCGCTGAGATATTATGATCACAGGGGATGCTCATGTCGATCAATAAGCAAACTTTATTGTTTTGGTCTTTCACAACAATATCTGGTTTATTGGCCTTGATGGTTCGGTCTGTATGTACTGGAAAGTCCCACAGAATGGTTACATTTTCTCCTTCAGTTACAGCCTCAGGGTGGTGATTATACCACTTGTCGGCAGTTTTGATATTGTAATGCCGACTTATTAGCCAGTGGAGATATTGGCCAACTCTGTCATGTCTTAATTTATACTCCTCTGGTGCTAAGACTTTACATCCAGAGATTAGGTGGTCCACTGTTTCAATCATGTCGTTGCAGAATCGGCATTTTGGGTCTGCTCCATTTTTCATCACATTGGCCTGGTAGTTCCGGGTTAATAGGCTTTGATCTTGAGCAGCCAGGATGAAACCTTCGCCTCTGCTTTTAGCCCTGAGCTCCGTAGCCACTGATGGGTTTGCTTCTGGTCAACATCAGCTTGTTTGCTGCGGGTCACATATTTGCCGTGAAGAGGTTTCTCCTCCCACCTATCAGCCAGTTGCTCGTGCGCTTTTTTCATTGCCATCATTTTCACCTTCTTTGCAACAATAGTTGCCGTACTTCCCTCGGGTTGTTCAGTTTGGGTATCCTGCACGAGATCAGTAGCAAATTTTTTGCTTTCCTTTATGATAGAATGAAGCTTCTTTCGTCTCTCGTGATTTTCCACGAGCCTTAGCATCCAGTCATTCGATATTTCGAGATATTTGGCCAGTCCAATTGTGGTTGTTTTGTAAGCTAGTTCAAATTGGATCAAGCCTCGACCTCCTTGGGCTCTGGGAAGGTAAAGGCGATCTACGTCTGCCTTTGGATGGTGCATCCTATTACAACTCAGCAGCTTGCGTATTTTTCTATCTATATTCTTTACTTCACTCATATTCCAGTTCAACACATTGTAGCTATAAGTAACAACTGGAACTGCTAAGGAATTTATAGCTAACACCTTGTTACGTGCATTTAGTTCAGATTTCAAGACTGCACGAACTCTCCTATAACATTCCTTCCTGATTTTCTCTTTCATGCTTGCATGCTGAATACCAGAGCCTTCATTTATCCCTAAATATTTGTATGTTTGTTCTTGCTCAAGCTCTCTTATGACTGTGTCAACATCTAACACGACTGAATTTGTGGTCTTCACTTTCCCTTTCTGGAAAGTGGCCTTGGCACACTTCTCAAGTCCAAACTCCATCCCGATGTCATCGCTGAATGCTTTCACGGTGCGCAATAGGCCTTCAAGTTCATTATTGTCTTTACCATAAAGTTTTAAGTCATCCATATAAAATAGATGGCTTATTTTTTTATTGGCAATTTTATACCCATACCCTGTTCTGTTTAATTCACTTGTAAGGGGTATTAGGGCTATGCAGAATATTAAAGGTGAAAGTGAGTCACCTTGAAAAATTCCACAGTTGATGTTTATATTTTCTGAGGCAAGTACTCCATTAGAGTGGTATAATTGGAGATTCGTATTCCACAACGACATATTGTGCTTCAGGAAGTTTGAAATCACAGGGGAAATTTTGAAGATGTCCAGCGATCTCAAGATCCATGGATGCGGTATACTGTCGAAGGCCTTTTTGTAGTCAATCCTTTGGAAAGTATAGAGTACTAAAAGACGAAATTGCAAGAATGTTGACTCTGAAGAGAGTGTCTGTCATTCCAGTTGCTGTTGGGGCACTCGGAGCATTAACAACCAAGTTCGAGAACTATGTCAGAGGAATCGGAATTGACATGAGAGCAGAGCAAGCTCAAAAAACTGCGCTGCTGCGAGGAGCTAAGATTTAGTGATTGGTACGAGTAGTAGTAGTAGTAGTAGTAGTAGTATTAATAATAATAATAATAATAATAATAATAATAATAATAATAATAATAATAGTTTTTTGAGCTTGCTCTGCTCTCATGTCAATTCCGATTTCTCTGACATAGTTCTCGAACTTGCTTGTTAATGCTCCGAGTGCCCCAACAGCAACTGGAATGACAGACACTCTCTTCAGAGTCAACATTCTTGCAATTTCGTCTTTTAGTACTCTATACTTTCCAATCTTTTCTAGTTCTTTGTCATTTATGCGAGCATCCCCAGGTATAGCAATTTCTATAATCTTGGTTTCCTTTTCCCGTTTATCTACGACAATACCTCGTCACCCAGCCTCGGTTAGGGACTCACATTGGATTGTAAAATCCTACAGTATCTAATATTCTTTGTTCTCAGTGACTCTTTCTGAATCAAGTTCATACCATTTCCGTGCTCTGTTCAGGCCATACTTTTTACATAGTCTCCAGTGGACGAACTTATCCACGTTATCGTGCCTCCTTTTTTGGTGCTTTTGGGCCAGCTTGCTACACTCACTCACAATATGTGAGATTGTTTCGTTTCTGTTACCAAACATACTACAAAGGGACTATTCGCTACTCTTATCTATTTGGAACTTGGTGTAACTAGTTCTCAGAACTTGTTCTTGGGCATTGCATATCAATGCCACAGTGCATCCTTATATGTCACTTTGTCTTTTCTTTCGATTTCCCAAAGGTACTTCCCCTGCAGAGTCTTTTTTTTCAAATTGCTTATTCTTTTATCTTCATTTTCCTTCTTAAATGTTTATGAGTGCATCACATTTTCGGTAGGTATTGTATTGTTATTTCTGACAGTGGCAAGCAAGGATTCACTCTGCTGTTTGATGTACCATCCCAGACTTTTACTTTCGTTAATAACACAGAACTTGCGTCCTATGAGGTCTCTTCCTACCCTGTTCTAAGGCACATACAATCTGTCAATATCGCTTTCGGGGAGTAGTGCCTTGTTAATTGTCATCACATTTCTGGGTGTAAATGCAGATGAAATAATGGGCAAGGAAGTACAGCATCGTGGTGATTTCAAGCGTACCATCGAAAGTCTGATCATTGCTGCACAAGACGAGGCTCTCGCTACCAAGTCAGTGAAGTATAACATTTATAAAACTTCTGACACCCAGAAATGCAGACTCTGTGGAACGAGTGTGGATAATGTGACCCACTTGATAAGTGGATGTGAGAGCCTTGCAAAAACGAATACAATCGCCGCCATGATAAAGTGTGTGTGTATCTTCATTGGTTCTTATGCTGCAAATACCATTTTGAAGTAACAGAGAACTTGTATGAGCTTGAACCAAGTAAAGTTATGCAGCAGGATGGAAAAGTAACTATACTATGCATTTCAGACAGATCGTGTAATCGAACATCGTCAGCCGGTTATTGTCATATTGAATAAGAGAGACAAATACTGTCGGATCATTGTTGTAGCCATAACAAATGACATGAATGTTGTGAGTAAAGAGGTTGCAAAAATCACCAAGTACTCCGAATTGAAAGTGGAAATGGCAAGACCAAGAAATGCGAGAGGGTGATCAGAGTGTTGGGCTCAATCCCATTGAAACTTCAAGACTTCTTAAGGCAACTGGAAATCTATTGGAAGATTGATGTCTTGCAAAAAGCAGACTTATTGGGTACAGCGCACATCTTAAGGAATGTATTATCTGTCTGAGGTCCTTGTTGTAACTTGACAGATGAGCCTTTCGAAGCAATGATAATAACAATAATAATAATAATAATAATAATAATAATAATAATAATAATAATAATAATAATAATAATAATAATAATGGTTTCCATGACATATAAATTCCCCACCTGGATGAGATAGGACACTGGAGGATTACTCATTTTAGCCAGCTGAGTAGACAGAATCAACGGGAAATGAAGTGTTTTGCTTAAGATCACAACCTGTCGCCTAGTCCAAGAATCGAAAGCACAATCTTACAATCATGAATCTAACACCATAACCACGAGACGACGCGCCTCTTCAATGATGATGATGATGATAATAATAATAATAATAATAATAATAATAATAATAATAATAATTCCATTTATTTAACACAAAGACGAAAGATGAGGGGGACAATACAAAGATAGACATAAAATGTTGGGGTTTACATATAATGAAATGATAAAAATAAAATGAAAGAAGGTAAATTTACACAGTATACGCTGAAAAAGAAGGGACATATGCATAGCATACAAAGGCTTAAAAATGGCAAAAAAAGAGGCGGGGAGGATGTTAGAGATGCGGCCCTCCTGATAGAGGAAGGTCTCTAAGGGATAATCGAAGAAACCCACTGTCCGAGGTTTCCCTGAAACCCCAGGAGCAAGTGTTTTCTCCAATTTCTTCTCTCCGACTCACAGGTCTGCACTCAGAGAAGTACCATTAACTCTTACCATTTTCGCAACTATAAATAAACCCGCATTTCAATAAACTCGAGAACAGTAGTGTTTTGGGCCAAAAGTTCTCTAGTTCTTGGTAAGTGGATGTGAGAGCCATTGTCGGCCTCCTTACTCTGCAGTGTCACCACACCGCTGATAGCAGCACTAGGAATTCCCCCAGTCTGTTGCCGGTTGTGATAGGTGTATGCCAAGAGGTCGCCAAACAAATCTGACATGAATACATAGAATTCATAGCGCAAACCATCCAAACCAAGTGATCTGCGACTTGTGCAATCGCTCATCGCCTCACAAATTTCATCGGTTGTTATTTGCCTTTCACACAACCTCGTGTCAGCTGCTGAGAGCCGAAGCAAGCCGTCCAGAAACGAACTAAGGTCCAGTGCCGTCGTCGACCTATCACTCTCTCCAAACAGCTGCACGAAGTGCTTTCTAAAAAGCCGCTCGGAGCCGCATAGCACACGCCCTCCCTCTCTGTCAAAGACCTGATCGTGGTTTTATTTCCACGTCGAGTCTCCACCATTCGGGCCCATCCGATAGCTTTAATTCCTTCCTGTTTGAGCGCATAGACCTCAGCCCTGACAACGTAACCTTCGTGTTTCGCTTCGAGAAATTGGCAAAGGTCATTCTGGCCTTTAACCCACCGGTTGCAATGCCCTTATTAATTGCCTCTTCTAATTTGGTAACTAGTTCATCTCCTAATCTATTCCGTTCTATTGCTAACTCTTTGCTAAAAGCTATCAATGCTGCTCTAATCACCGTCTTCAGGGCGGCCCATCACCGGTTGTTAATGATTGTCACTGTCAACTGCCGCTGAACTAGTTCACTAATCCGTTCCCTGTAGTCTTTGTGTGTCAGAAAGGACCCGTTTAACTTCCAGTAACCGGGTCCCTGTCTACGGGTCCTATCTAATTTGACTGTGCAGATCACAAACTTTTTGTCTGTGTAGCTGACCAATTTAAATTATGGACAACTAACACTATTTCTATCCTCTGACCTAACAAATACTCTATCAAGATACGACCTGGATGACCCATTGTAGTTGCTCCATGTCCACACTGGCACATCAGACAACTCCAATCGATATCTATCAGAAAATTGGAAGTCTCTGAATAGGTTTTCGAGACTTTGGTATCCCCTTCTTCTGTGTACTAGCCCCTCACAATCCTTCCCTCATCCAAAATCCCATTGCAGCCCCCTACTCATACTAAACTACGAGACGTTCCCAGGAATGTTCCTAGACGCCTGAAGAATTCTGGCTTTCTAGCCCCTGTCGGGGCATAGACGACCGCTAGTCTAAGGACGCCACCTTCGCTATCATTCACATCTAGGACCGCCAACCTACCGCGCGTGTTCAAGAAGATTACCTTTACTTCAAGATCTAAGGATATTCGGAATAGCACTGCTACCTCGCCGCCCGCTCCCGACAAACCAGATGATGAGAATATCTCATAGTCGTCGAAAATGGGCGCTAGTGCTTGCGAATTAGAAATCTTTGTGTCGCTGATAGCAGCTATATCTAAACCGAGCGATCTGAGATCGTTTAGCAAGTGACCTTGCTTCAAAGCTGACCCTAGGCCACGAACATTCACACACCCCACTCTGAAAACGACCATGTTTATCGGAGAAGCAAAATGGAAGGAAGTCACTTACCTTAGATTTTGAGAGGGTCGGCTGATTCATCTGCCTCGTCTGATGCATTACCATTAATGAAGGGCCTTCTTAAAGTCCTTTTATCCGGCTGTAACATAAAGGGCCCAATATCTTTTGGGTATGTCTTTTTAAGTTTTAGGTATGTATTTGTATATTTTTATCAGCTGTCAGTTATGGGGATACTTCGACAGAATTCGTCGAACCCTACTCCTTTTGTATGAATATTTGTGTTTTAACCTCGCTGTTGTTCTTGCGAATGACTGTGAAGTTGAAGAGGCGTTCGTGTTCTGTAGTCAGTTGTATGGGTTGTTCATATGATTGTTGTTTCTCTTCGTGTATTTGTTTCTATCTTGGTGCTTTTTGTAGATGTGGCTGTAGTTGAATGAGTGTGCATTGCTTTTGTTTTGGGGATTTGGTTAAGTGTGTCGGTATTGTTATTAGTGAAGCTTATGGATTAGGTGAATTTTCCTCGTCCCTTGTCTTTTCACTTTCAGTTGAGGACGGCCTTTTCTTGAAATCACAAAAATGTGGAAGTTTAGTACTACGATAATACCAGTAATAATTGGTGCGCTGGGAATGATAAAGAAGGGAACTGAGAGAACTACAAAAGATAACTTTGATGGGTACAGCCTATATACAACGGAAAGCACTCCCTATCTAAAATAGAATATATGCGGTGATAATTTTAGCATGCATAGTAAAACAAAAATGTCTCTGCTACTCTTGGCCTCCGGAGGATGCCCGGCACTAAGGCAGCTGGAATAAAGTTATAATGAAAGGAAACCATAAATAATAATAATAATAATCATTTCTATTATCTATTTTCTTCTCTGATAGTGTTGATATCTCGCCAGACTACGCTTTTAAAAGCCAACGTAAAAGACACTTATTTCTTAACGCCAGAGTACTCTTACCTGTACGCAGCGACATACCTCTTTAATTGACGTCTCTGATTCGTTATCTTAATATGTTAAATCAACTTCAGCTTTACCACTGCTGTGTAGCATACAGATAGAGGAACCCCACGAGGGGTATTTACTTTAAAAGTAATGCATGCAGCCAACAACTTAGTTTGAAATGATTGAAATTATGCTCACTATCAACATCAACCAGAGATCTTACATATATTTTTAAATTAAAAGCAATTTTTACAATGATATTTTAACTTCAACATGGTGACAACTATATAAGAAAAATAAAGAGAATAAAAGGGAATAACAAGAAAACAAACCCACCTTCAATCATTATGTATATTTTCTAAAAGAAAGCAATGATTGATGAACCAATGGGGGGTTTCATTGTCAGTTTGTATCAAAATTAACTTGTCATTTAAATGGCTGTGAATAATTGCACTCTTTTGGCACTTTCAAGCTGTTACAACATTATTGTCAAATTCATTCAATATGACTTGGAGTAACAGGTTTTATTGTTGTAGTTGCCAGTATATCTGTTAGTGTATCTCTTGTCTGCTTCATTCGCTGCAGGTTTATCAGTCTATAAGCAAATACTGTAAATGCATTTTTTTCTGCATATCAGATTGGCTTTTGTATCTAATTCCATTAAAATTCTTCCTGAAATCTATTGTTCAAATGATTAACTGTTTTTGTCGCTTTTTTCTTTTCTAGTTAATTTAACTCGTTACTTCTTAAATATTGCAGCCGACTGGACCCTTGCTAATAAGTGGCAGAAGTATAAAATATAGTGTTTTTTTTTTAGTTTCTGTTTAAATATATCATAAACAAACTTAAATAAATGCATTCATACATAGTAAAGGCGGAAAGCTCGCAAAATCGTTACCATGTCGATCAAGTGGCATGTCCTCCGGCTTTACACGCCGAATTGAAATGTCATCGAGGTCCACTTTGCCTTTTATTCTTTAGGAGTCGATGAAATATGTACCAGTTAAACACTGGGGTCGATGCAATCGATTAAATTTCTCCCAGAAAATTTCAGGTACCCTATGTACCTATAGCAAAAAATGTATTGTGGTTATTTTATTACATTATATATTAGAGAATGAATGTTATTTATAACTTTCAAGTTGTGTCTTCTGTAGTTGTACCACATGCACCAGAGTAAAACACGTAGATAAGAGATATGGTTGGAAGAATTTCAGTGAGCACGCAATGAGTTGTGTGTAAGTGAGAGTGTAATAGTCAGGCTTATGTCAAGTGGGAGTAGAAGTCTGCACAAGACTGGAAAGGCTACACTGAATTAAAAACAACCACTGTTATAACGCTAAACGTTTACGCACATATATCCTCATTATCTGATTTATCGATATATAAAAAGATACCTAGATGTGAAGAGATTTAAGGAATTTATGCAAACACAAAAGCCACTGTTTGAGATGCCGCCCCTCCCTGGCCGACGCATTTCTGATAGAGCCGGCACAATAAATCACAAACGGCTAAGTTCCAAAGACATCAGGAAAAGATGCGAATCATCCCTCAGAGAGTACATTCTAAGTCTCTACCCGAGGAGATTTCTCACTCTTAGTGGTCCTCACCTTTGCACTACGCAGTCGACAACCCTCCAATTCCTATTGCCCTGAAGGTTTTACTTCGTATTTTCCTTCGATTAGAATTAAAAATGAAAATTATTACAGTTGTCTTTGTGGAGTGACAAGCACTGCCAATTAAGAAAAATAAGCCAGAGAAAAGCCACATCTACAATCCGCTTTCGACTTACGTTTAAGGCCAATACAAATGAAATACATAAAATAATTTTGGTGTTTAATATGTTTCTTATTAAAGACATATGGTCTCCTCACTCTATCTTCAGCTACTCCAGTGGCTCCTAGTTGAAGAAGTTGGGCGGTCTCGCATCACTTCCATTCAGATACTTCAGACTCCATCATTTTGCCTCTTCTCGACACCCATCACAATCCTACTACTATATTTATTCATGCTTCCTATTGTAGTTATATCTCTGGAATTCTCTCATGTTTATCCAGTAACCGACATCTTTCCGATTTTCAACCTCATCAACATCATTGATTTCACCGATCGATCAATGAAGGTCTGTCAAGGCCTTATACACAAGCATTTCGACCAGACGAAACCAGTAGGAATATTAAACAAAATCAATTTTTTATTCACTGAAATAGTTTTTGTAGGAATATTTCAGGTGGAGACTAGTCCGATACTCTTTTATAAGTGCGCGCTTGGTGAAAAAAATAACCGGAATATAATAGGTGTGCTTAAAAAGTTCTCTTCGCAACCATATGGTCGTGGGTTCTGTCAAACTGAGCAGAATTTTAGGCAAGTATCTACTATTATAAAGCCCAAGGCTTACTTAATACTTTCTGAAAGAATTTTGCAGACAAAAAATATGCCCAATATATACCTGCGAATATGCGTGTGTATGTGCACATCTGAGTATGAATCCGTGTTTTTGTGTCTTACTGCTTCACAAGCGATGTTCGCGTGTTTACGTTCCGTAAACTGACCGATAAACTAGGTACCAGAGTTAAAAGTTAAGTAATGAATTTGTTTGATTAAAACTTTTCATAGAGGTGTCCCAAATAACAAACCTAAAACAAGTACAGTAATTTGAAAAAATTGATAATCAGAAAATTTACCGAATAAAATATTACTCCACGATATTACTCCACAAATTCTTTTTTAAATAACCCAAATTTATACTTGTCTTAAATTCTTCCTTTTTTTTCTTTTTGAGAAAGTTTTCTTTGTGTAAGAAACAGACAAGACCAGTCATTATGTATTATGGATCACCGCCTGACCGTAAGTTACGGGAGTAAACTTTAAGAAATATTATACAAAGCAATAGCTACGTCATGAAGCATTTAATTATGATATTTCAACAACTGATATTCTATAATAATAATTTATTCCAAGGAACACGAAGAATAAAAGGTTAAATTCAATTGTATGAAGTCGAACCGGAGTCACAAATTTAGGTTCTTAGCGCCATTACTCTATAGTGGGTGTGCAAAAAAAGAATGCATAAAAACAAAATTCAACATCCAAAACAATTTATTCTATCTAGATTATTTTCTCTAAATTTGGTGATATACATTGATGGCAATAAATTATTGTTATTAGAATAAATCATTTGATAACATTAGAAATACAATTACTCCTATGGCCTTCCCCCTCTTCTCTAGCTCATTTTGTTTCATATCCTCCTCTTCTTCTTTCAATCTATATTCGTTTCTCTCTTTGTCACTCACTCACCCTCTCTCTCTGAGTCTCTCTCTCCGTCTTCATCTCTCTTTCCCTCTCTATCTCTCTATCTCTCTCTCTCTCTAAAATAAAAATAATCTGTATATTTAATGTAGCCTAAATTTATTTGAATTCGTTGTAAACATCTCACAATGTTTAAATAACTGAAAAGTCATCAAAATCAAAAGCTGATAATGAAGCCAAGTTGGAAGTTAGTTAGCAGCAACATCCGGTCGTTGAAATCTGCAATTCACATAAATCTATGGAGACTTGTTCTATCGCTGTTTTATGTGTTCTTTCTTCAGTTATTTTTGTCGTTTCATTATTTTGGTTATTTTTCGTATTTTTACTTATTTGTATGTCTTTATTTTGTTTTCTGTTCTTTATCTGTCGTTAGATTTTTACGCAATCTTTGTAAGAACAATATAAGTTCGCAGAATAACATGTTTTCTTTGTGTCGAAATAATGATTAAAATGCAATTCGGCCCTTTAACTTCTTGTTCCTGTTGTTATCCCTTGTTTTTCGATGCAACTGTAGCTTCGGTAGTTATGATAAACACATGTATACATCATTTTTGTCTACATTTTAGAAACTTACGAACAACCTACCGTAAAGAAGATACATAGCAGACGTCTGTTTTAGTTCTTTATGGAGTGTAAAGCGGATGTCGATGAGACGTAGGCGGGTAATTTGGCTTGGTGGAAGTGTTTTGCAGAATTCCAGTTAACGATTATCTCTTTTGTTACGTCTAATCAGAGATGTCACTTGGAACAATGCTTTGAACTGTATGAATATTACACGGCAAAAGGAGAACAAATTGCTTTTGGGTGACATAACGTCACGGTTAGTGACATAGTTTCCCTTCCGCAAATGTTCTCTAAATTTCAGAGATATTACTGTCTGAAAACTTTAAGGTATTATTGTTATGTATAAGGCGTTTTACCTTATATGTGTGAAAAACAGTGGATTTGTAAATTAGAAATAAAAAACAAGAACTTTCACACAGATTTTGAACAAAACTATTGAGCAAAAGATTCAAGATAATTTCGTTTATATAATACCCAAGACATTTTATCTATTGGAATATCTCAGATTATTTTTTTTAGTCCTTGCTTAGAATACTTCAATAAGAACTGGTTAATAGCCTTACATAAAGACGACTAAAAATTTGAATTAATCATGCAGATTTTATATTTTGATAATGAACTCAGCGTTTTGGTAGCCTCTTTCTTTTTCATCTGTATTGATAGTTTCTGAGATTTACGACTATTTAAACTACCTAGCAATAAAGAAACAAACTAAAGAAAAATAAAGGTACTCAATGTTTTGATGACTAGTATAATACATTGAAGTGGCTATGGTGAATAAGAATATCAAATACCATACATATGTAAGCATATACTTGCGGCCTAAAACTACCGACGTATTAGTTAGCTATGTTTAATCAAAACACAAGCCTCGTGCTCATGAAACATATGTAGTATCAATTAGATTATATAGAGATTTCCAAGCTTCTCAAATTAAGTGCAGATTAAGTGCAAATATATGGCATTTAACAAAGTATACGCATGTGTGTATGCGTGTGCATGATTATGTATGTATATATATATATATATATATATATATAATATATATATATATATATATATATAATATATATATATATAGAGATAGAGAGAGAGAGAGAGAGAGAGAGATTGATAGATACACATATATACATATATATGTGTATTTCTTAGTGTGTGTGTGTACTACGGACGTATCAGGCTTTGCCTGGGGAGAAAATAATGGAGCATATTTTGTTAAACTTAAATGACTTAACATACGGAAATATTTCATGTAGTGCATTTATAAGAAATTATATTTGCATGCATGTTTATTGCAATACAGATCCTTCTTTAAAGTCGAAGTTTTACAGATTTCTGTAATATATGAATCTTTCAGTGTATGCTTATTTGAGCCTTAAAGAAATATTATATTTAGGTTTGTATGTATTTCCCTCTAATTCTACACTCATGTATTGCATATGAAATAAGCAATCTTAATTCAAATGGATTTTATTTTGCAATAGATCTTCGGCAGAAAGCAATTCTTGCTCTGAACCTTTATATTCAAAGGAATAAACATCTACTAAATCTGTTGAGGTTGCTTAACAATTTTGGGGTATTTTCGCATAACACCCAGTGCAAATTAATAGTTGACAATTATGCGAAAATGAATTAAACAGAGTTGCTGAGACATCTCTATATAAGTGCAACTCTCCTGATGGTTAAAATATAAAGGGTCCCCCCCCCCTTTTTTCTGCAAATACAGGTTTCCCTGAGGTTCTGATTCCCTAAGGCTTACTTTCAACATATCATCAAATATATTTTAGTAAAGCTGATGATACTTTATTTTGCGTTGAGTAGTAGCTGTGTTTCAAATGGCCAGCCTTGTTGCATTATGTGTCACGTTGTATTACCATAAGAACTACGTTAAGGTCCGGGAGACTGCGAAGAGCTCAGTCACTTGCACGTTAATTTTACAAGCAGGCTATTCCGATGAGTGCGACAACTAGAACGCTCATCGACGTAACCAATACAATTCCAGTTATAATTATTATCCTCATCATCATCATCATCATTATCATTATTATTATTATTATTATTATTATTATTATTATTATTATTATAATTATTATAATTATTATTATTATTATTATTATTATTATTATTATTATTATATTATTATTATTATTATTATTATTATCATTATTATTATTATTATTATTATTATTATTATTATCATCATCATTATTATTATTATCATCATTATTGTTGTTGTTATTATTATCATCATTATTATTATTATTATTATTATTATTATTATTATTATTATTATTATTATTATTATTATTATTATTATTATTATTATTATTATCATTATTTTCCTTCTTTCTTCAAATTTTCTTCCGTTTTTCGCCGAGTGTTTTCCGTACACCTAGGGCAGAGAAGCTCATTGTATGCACTCCCAGATTACACGCGCAAATTCACAGGTAAAATATGTATTTGAAACATTAATAAATAAATAAATTCATGAATAGATGTTGTTTTCACAGCGATAATGCACTTCCTGTAGGGATGGTAAGCCTGGAATCATTTTCAAATAAGTTTCAGTACCATTTTTTATCATTCATAGAGATCCTACAATCATCTCAACATACATCTCAACCGTATGTGTGCGACATAGTGATCTCATATCATGATAAACAGCGTATGATCTTGCAGGTGGGCCCAATTAGAATTTTCGCTGGATAAGAGTTGTTTAAGGAAGTCGAACAAAACACCCATGTTTCCAGAAGTGAAATATCCAAGCCCTAGAGAATTCCTCTCAACGCATGGCTATGATGCTCCGCCACTACTTTTGCTCGTGATGAAAGATGCACATATCGTCAGCCACTAAGGGGCATGTTCAACTGGTTAAGGTCAAACAACTGACAAGCAAATCTGTGGTATTGAGCAGAATATTTGCTGTAGCCCATCTTTTATACCAAGACACAACAATGTACATGATAACACTTCCAATCAGTTAAGATCAAAGACCACGAGAGCCACTGCCTGGTACGGCATCAGGGCATTTATTATTGTTGTTGTTGTTGTTTTGTTGTTATTATTATTATTATTATTATTATTATTATTATTAATAATATTAATATTATTATTATCAATATTATTATTCTTATTATTTTTGTTGTTGTTATTATTATTATTATTATTATTATTATTATTATTATTATTATTATTATTATTATATTATTATTATTATTACTGCTGTTGTTGTTGTTATTATTGATGTTGTTATATTTGCTGCGGAGTACATGGGACGAGTTTTTGAAGGCTCCAAGCAAGTTCAGCTTAAAACACATTTTATACCTTTTAGTGCCGTTGTTTCGTTTTACATTTTGTCCTAAGTTGTTAACAGAAATACCAGGAACCTGTCACTGATTTTAGTGTGCTTGTTTGGCCCCTCGTGTGGTCATATTCAGCCCCCACAAAGAAGTTCGTAGGGCGTTTAAGCATATACAATTCAACAAGGTGGCGGAGCGCATTTTCAAAGAGTTAAAAAGACTGCCCCTCCTGCAGCTCTAGTGACTGTTGAAGACTTCCCTCCCCTTCCCTCCGTTACTGGCAACAATACAGGAGACGGGGAGGAGAGATGGGAGGGTGAAAAAGTACAACAGCTGTGGTAATATCGATAACAACAGCGGTAGCAGTGACAGCGGCCTCAAAGGCAGTAGCAACAGCAGCAGCAGTAGTAGTGGTGGCAACAACGCGGTGGAGGCACAATGGCCCAGTGGTTAGGGCAGCAGGCTCGCGGTCGTAAAAACGCGGTTTTGATTCCCAGACCGGGCATTGTGAATGTTTATTGAGCAAAAGACCTACGAGGCTCCGCCAGGGGTGGGTGGTGAACCCCGCTGTACTCTTTCACCACAACTTTCTCTCACTCTTTCTTCCTACTTCTGCCACAAAGCAGAGGAACCATGGTGTCTAGATTGTGAATCTTCTGTACCCCAGGATGGTTCAGCTCTCCACCCGTTAAAAGCCACCGTTTACGGAATGAGGATAACAACGTAGCTTTCGCGCCCGTGCAACCGCCAGTCTATCGCGTGTGGTGGGTGGATCTTCAAGTTGCCACACGCATTCTTAGTAGCTTAGAGTAGGCTCGATTATTCTTTGTGGCTAATGGCGTGAGTCCTGACTGGAAGAAGAACAACAACAACAGCAAAGTCGTCGGCTACATGGACCACAAATGTGTGGTCTGTGCGGTCGACATAGATAGGATCCATAGACAGGGCCCCGGAGATTGGAAGCTGAATGCGTCATTCCCAGCGCGCCAAACTTTCAGAGATCTGGTTAGCAATTTAGTCCATTGAGAGTCGGCAGGCGTAGTCACCAAAAGACTTTGGCCAAGAGTTTGGTACTTGTCGTCGAAAAGTTGTTTGGTGACGCGCAGTCATGCGCTATCCCAAAGAGAACTACCCACGACAACCTTCACCTCACGCGCTACATCATAGAAAGGAGTGGTAAGGAACCTGACATGGGATCAATTTGGGTCAGTTGGATCAGTCGAAAGCTTTCGATAGGGTCGACCACAAATACTCGGAGGCTGTTCTCGCGGTAGCGAATTTCAGTCTCGTTTTCAGATGCTGGATCGCTGCAATGTACAGCGACATCTATTCGGTGGTCAAAGTAAATGACCACCTAACGGAATCGTTTAGCATCGCTCATTCGGTCCGTCAAGGATACCCACTCTCGCCTCTTCTGTACGTAATGGCTCTCGAGCCATTGTTGCATAAGCTGGATGTGTTGAAAGGCATCCCGCGTGATCTAGGATGCAGAAGTTTGGTGTCGGCTTACGTGGTCAACGTCACCGTAAGTGTGTCGAACACCTCGAAAATCGAGGTGGTCAGTACTGCTCTAAGGGAATATGACAGGAGCAAAGATCAACCAGAAGTCAGTAGGTCTGAAGCTCAGCACCTGGAGAGCCAGGTTTATGTCAACCGACAGCGTTGTAGTGAGTGTGCTTGGAATCTGGTTTGGTCCAGATCACTAAGTGGAAATGAACTGTGCGGAGGTGACGAGCAGGGTAGCCAATATCACCCAGAAATAGGCAGAGAGAAAGCTGTCCCTGAAGGGTCAGGTGGAGGTAGGGAATGTGTACATCTCTTCCGTCATCTACCACCTCCTGACTGTCGTCCCTTGTCCCACTTCATGCCTGATAAAGTTGGAGCGCTCTTCCATTTTCTATGGAAGGGGCGTGTTTCGCTCGTCAGTCGGTCCATTTGCTGTCAACAGCCGGTGAGTGGATCACTGGGCATGCCGTAGCTGATGTTACGCAGACATGTGCTGCGGCTGCGACATCTCCAGCGTTTCCTTAGCGTTGAGCAGGAGTGGTCGCTGTTCGTCAAACGGAACTTTACGCAGCTCGTCTC
Organism: Octopus sinensis; assembly: GCF_006345805.1. Classification (NCBI taxonomy): domain Eukaryota; kingdom Metazoa; phylum Mollusca; class Cephalopoda; order Octopoda; family Octopodidae; genus Octopus; species Octopus sinensis. The sequence goes on along the minus strand of NC_042997.1, from coordinate 104,428,017 downwards.
ATTGATGGAGCAGGGTCAAGCGTAGAGTAAGAAAGGGCACTTGAAGTGTCGGCAAGTGCTCATAGTCTTCTGCCAGTCGGGCAACGCGATCGGTGGAAGTTCCACCATGGAGTTCTATAGAGGCTTGGTTTAGGGAAAGAGCGACGACGTACACGAGGAAACTCTGGGCGTCAAGAGGGATCAACAAACTGGTCTTTTCCGGAGGACTATCGGGCCAGGACCTATGGTCAACTTCCAGAAACCCCTGGCCTGGCAGGGTTACCAGTGACCTCCGTCGGTTCGAAACAATCTCTGTGGACACGGAAGTGCTGTCAGACGGACCTGTCCAATGTGTGCGCAGGGCAATGAAACCGTCCTGCATGCACTCGTTCGGTGTCTGTGCATTACTAACCTGTGAAGCTTTGTCTAACTGTTGTTGTCACGTGTAGAAGAGATCCGGTTATCAGCTGAGTCCATTGTGAAGATCGCCCACCGCCTTCTATTGGCCGGGAGGGAAAGGCTGTTTTCCTCTGCCTGGTGGCTATGGCAAAAATGATAGTGTAGTGGACGAGGCTGAAATGACCGAACACTGACACTTTCCTCTTCGGTCGAGCCCTCGTCGATTTTTCAAGTTCCAGTTGAAAAGGTAAGTGAGGGTAGAGAGGGAAGTACTGCACGCCATTAATCTTGTTGAACGGTGAGTGAATGTTGGGAAATTAGCTCGTGTGAATGGGCCTACTCTGAATATTCGTCTATAAGCCGGAGCAGTTGAGAAGAGAGGTGCTTATCTGGCGTTTCCTTAGCTGTCGGGTCGGGGTGACCATGAAAATGATGGTACAGGCACACACCAGAAAATGTCACAGAAAATGAGAAAGCAACTATATTCTGGGATGTTCCAATACACACACAGAGAAATTAAGGCCGATGTGCCGGATATAGTTGTCACAAATCATGAAGAAAAAATGCTTTCTAACTGATGTATCAATACCAACAGATGAGAATGTTTCTCTAAAAGAAACAGAGAAACTTTCAAAATACAAACATCTGGGAAAAGAGGTAACTCGAATGTGGAACTTAGAAAAAGAAACAATTCTCATTATAGTAGGTTCATTAGGTATGAAAAAAGAAAAAAAAACATTTAGAAAAAAACATAACAAAATCCCCAGGACTTACAAGTATATATAATATACCGAAAATAGCGCAACTGCACACATCCTACGTAAAACACTTTCAATACAATGAAAATAAGAGCATCTCAACAAACCACAGGATATACTCAAGGCATACAGAGCGGCACTCGGTAATGCAGTGGAAGCACGTGATAAGAAGAAGAAGAAGAAGAAGAAGAAGAAGAAGAAGAAGAAGAAGAAGAAGAAGAAGAAGAAGAAGAAGAAGAAGAAGAAGAAGAAGAAGAAGAAGAAGAAGAAGAAGAAGAAGAAGAAGAACAAGAACAAGAACAAGAACAAGAAGAAGAACAAGAACAAGAAGAAGAAGGTCGTTGTTGCAATTTTTATTTCAATATAAATTATTATTGGCTCTATTCCAGAGTGGAGGCGCGTGACTTAGTGGTTAGGGTGTTGGAATCGTGGTCGTAAGATTGTTTTTTTTTCTCTTCCTAGACCGGGCAATGCGTTGTGATCTTGAGCAAAACACTGCATTTCACGTCCACGTGCATTACTCCAGTCCACTCAGCTGGCATAAATGAGCAATCCTTCGACGGATCGGCGTCCCATCCAGGTGGGGAATATATCCACCACTGAAACTGGGAAACTGACCCTTATGAGCCTCGCATGGTGCGAGGAAATAGGCGCAGGAGTGGCTGTGTGGTAAGTAGCTTGCTAACCAACCACATGGTTCCGGGTTCAGTCCCATTGCGTGACACCTTGGGCAAGTGTCTTCTGCTATAGCCTCGGGCCGACCAATGCCTTGTGAGTGGATTTGGTAGACGGAAATTGAAAGAAGCCTGTCGTATATATGTATATATATATATATATGTATGTGTTTGTGTGTCTGTGTTTGCCCCCCTAGCATTGCTTGACAACCGATGCTGGTGTATTTACGTCCCCGTCACTTAGCGGTTCGGCAAAAGTGACCGATAGAATAAGTACTGGGCTTACAAAGAATAAGTCCCGGGGTCGATTTGCTCAACTAAAGGCGGTGCTCCAGCATGGCCGCAGTCAAATGACTGAAACAAGTAAAAGAGTAAAAGAGAGAGTTATTTTTATTTTTCTAGTCTAGATATAAAGTATATTATTCAGGTTCTCAAAATTTTCCATGATGTTATCATTAATGTTGTTCTTTTAGTATTTAATATTGTTTTGATGTCGACAACGACGTGACTGTTGTTGTTGTTGTTGATGTTAATGTTGTTGTTGTTGTTGTTGTTGTTGTTGTAAAATTTGTTCCAGTAAGTGTAAAATCATTAAACACAACAGAAAGATATGTTAATAACTTTTTTCCTCAATAACTGCTCACATCATTAATCAAACAGCTTCTTGTTATGGCATATAGACTTTCAGGTTTTATAACAACTCTACATATCATACTCCCACTGATATATATTGGGTTGTCCGGAAAGTTCATGCCGATTTATAGTAGCTTACCTTTCGACTTATTTTAGAACATGGTTGAGTCTATAAAATAGGATTTGACTGCACCTCCATTTAGAGCACAGTAACTATCTTTTCTTGGAAGAAGGTTTATGTTCCTATAACCTGTGTTATTTCTGCAACCTTTTAAAATGGAAGATAAGAAAGTTCATTTTTGGCATTTGATGCTTTGGGAACCAGACAAAATTTGCTTGGCTGGGGTGTGTTATCTCACCTTCCATATTCACCAGATATTGCTCCTTCGGATTTCCACTTCTTCAGGTCTCTGCTGAATAGTCTTAATGGTAAAAATTTCAATTCCATGGATGACGTAAAAAGATACCTTGATGAATTCTTTGCCATGAAACCCCGTCAATTCTGTGAAGAAGGTATTTTCAAGTTAAAGGAAAGATGGAGACAACATTATGCAACAAAATGTTTCATATTTGGTTGATTAAAAATGTAATGGCAAGTATTTATTGACCTTTTTTTCCTTTAAAAATCAGCACGAACTTTCCGGACAACCCAATACATACACCCACAAGTACGCACACAACCAACACATTGACATTTACATGGATTAGACGAAGCTAATGGAAACTCTCTGTAAAATAAAAGTTTTATTATCAGATTTGTTTTGACTTTGGCATCGATCACAGTGGACTTTTGAGTCATTCTGCTTATAAATTTTGCTTTAGTTCTTTCAGTGGCGAAAATGGCGAAGGGAAGCAGCTCTGCAATTACTGCTCTAATATGCTCCAGAAATGCTCGATTATTTTAGCATTCGGTCATTGTAGTCTCCATCAATCTGCGTGGTCTGCTTCAGTTTTTGTGCCCTTCGTAGCGTGTGAATTGGCGCATTGTCATACTGGAAGCTTGCGCTACCATCAAGGAACAATGTTTGTACAATAGAAAGGGTATGATCAGCTAAAATATTCAGATCATCCTCGGCGTTAACTCCGCCATGTAAAACGACTAGCGGGTCAAACTGAATTCCGTGATATGGCTGCTGAGATCATCACAGGACTACTTTCAGTCTTCACTGTCAGGGATGAAAGGCTTTGTTGGGTAGTCACCAGACATAAACTCGCTTCGAAAGAGGAAAAAAGGGTGAAAAACGGTGCATCATATATAGATGACTTCGCTTCAGTGAGCCACTAACAGCTTCTTTCTCAAGACGCTATTCTTTTTGCTTTTCAATGTTGATGGAGGGAAAAAGAGGTATTTAGCGATTGCAGCCCTTCCATGGCATTCTGCATTAAGGAGTTATGGTTGACACATGATTAGCGAGATAGCGATTTCACTCAGCTGTTAATTTGCTGGAGTATTTCAATGGTTTTTAGACACAATACGTTCCATTATTCTCCGGTCCCTCTTAGCGAAATTTGCCCTCTGTACAGAGGTATACTTGCTAGATGGGATCTGGTTTTTACCTTGGTTTTCAAATACCAGTATGATTTTAGAGACATTAAAAAGCAAGCAATTTTAGTGCCTGTAACCCTAACCATCTGCTATCCAACAACATGTACTCTTTGAAAATCAGATGTCGTGCATTTTAACTTATTTCAATATACAAATCCTCAAAAAAGAAGAAAAAAGAAGAATAGAGGAATATATCGGGAAAGGTAGGGCATATATAATGCTTATAAACACAAAGAAGCAGATTAGAACAGCTTTGAATTTATCATATTGCCAATAGAAAACATAGGTAAGTAACAAGTAGAAAAGGTATATCTACAGCCAGTGTCTCACACACACACACACACACACACACACACACACACACACACACACACACCACACACACACACATGCACACGCGCGCAGATATATGTGCGTATGTGTAAAACTCTAGCAAACCATGCAGGATTCTACTATACTAGGTTGGAACTGGAAATCTGTTTAACTTTAACATTGACTCTTCCAAAAACACTTAGAGAGAAACAATTAGAAAGAAACTTCAAAATGATTTCAAGTTATATTCGATTTCAAACTTAAATAGCATGAATTTGGGGGAACGTATTATTGTTGGACACCTACTTGCATAGATCACCCTTCTCAAAAATGAATGACTAAAAGCTTACTCTTGCGAGAGATTCATAATTTAGGCTTAGCTGACCCTCAAAATCAGATATAGGGGGAAAAACCAGTAAAAGAAGAATAGACAAAATTATACCTGTACTGAAAACTGAAGTTGAATTTAATATATGGACTAATGCTGTAGAAGTTATAAATCAGTTCAAGGACTTAGAACAACAAAAAGAAATATGCTTATTTAAACGATCAGAGATTTCCGACCACTACTTCTCTATTATCCTTATTTTTCTCTTAAATCTCTAATTTTTACAATGAAAAATTCCAAAATATCTAGACAAGTAGTACATAGTATATTAACAACTTCAAAACCAGAGACGGGACTAGAAAGGAAAACAGTTTTAATGGTAACAGTCGGTTGGAGTAGGTCACTGACTTCACAGGAACATACATATTATAGAATATTAAAAAATAGTTCCGTGAAAGAACAGGTGGTCTATACAAGGAGGTCGTCATACATATCTTCTATTACTACAGTAATATCGAACTCCAAAGGTGTAGGGGAAAAAAACTTCTTCAAAAGAAATTTCTCATAAGTTATAGGACAGTCTATAGCAAAGGGAAATATAAGGTAGCTAAATTTCTAGATGTAACATTGGAACTTAATACGGGTTTATTTCATCAATACCATAATCCCAATGAAAATTTACGATATGTTAACAAAAATTTTTCAACTACCAGCAGTAATTAAGTCCATCGGTTAAGCTATTCATCTACAATGTCCAGGACTTACGGCTGAAAAGATTAGTCTTCCTCAAAATGCAGACGACTATAACGTAACTTCCGCTATGATCGTATGTATATACCTGAAACATCGGTAACACGGGCGATACTGATTGAAAAATCCTTAAGAATTGCAGGCCGTATTTACAAGTATATTGACGTATTAATACAACAGACCTAGGAAATATTTCATTAGAATTCAATTTTTATTGCAATAGAAGAACATGAACCCCATTAATCTCATGCACGAGTCTGAACAAACTACTAACATGGATCGTCGAAAACAACGCAAGGGAACAATAGCAGAAATTATAGTCCAGTTAATGATGCAAAGCAAATACAAAGCTCTAGAATTCCTTTCGGAAGCTTTAATCTAAATCTGATTGACTTGAGTAACAGGATTCTATCAAGAAGTGGAAGTATTGAATAAAAATATGACGAACTGTACTCAGAGAAGAGTAAATTAATAGACAATTAACAAGATGATCGAGTGAAAGGTATCATAGTACTTGAAGGTCTATGTAACTAGACCTGGAAGAAACGGTAGAATGCAAACAGCAGGCACCAAATTACAAAAGAGTCGAGACGCATATGAATACATGATACAAATCTTGGTTTTCAGTTAAGATTCATTGAGATTCATTAAAAAATAAAATGATATAAAGTTACAGTCTAACACGGTAACAACACCGAAAGTTCTTAGAACTTATTAGACGTCAGCTCTGAAGAATTGTTTAACAACTGTTCGTTTTTCTCTCATGTAGTCACTCCCTCTGACTCTCGCTTTCTCCCCCCTCTCTCAGTCTTTCAATCTCTCTCTTTCTTTCTCTTTTTCTCCCTCTTTCTCTCTCCCTCTCATTATGACTCTCTCTTTCCCGCTCTTTCTCTCTCTATTTCATGATTTTTATAGTTATTTTCCCTGTGGTCTTCTTATATAAGAGTACTCACTCGAACAAATCTATTTCTCAATGTAATTGAAAATTAGTGTGCTAACGTTTATCAAAGTACGTTGCATTATTTCTTTCTTGTGTAATACATGGAAGTGATGTGAGAGAAGTTCAAATACAAGCGAACAGCTGCACTAGAACAAAAAAAAAACATATTTATATATGTATGCTTATATAATATGCGCATATGTATATATCTGTATATAAATATATACATACATATACATATATACATGCACATATATATATGCATATATGTATATATATATATGCATGAATATATGTGTGTGTGTATATATATAGATTTATACAAAACAACACATAGAAACATATTCGTGCCAAAATTAACATACATTACCGGTATTTTCCTATGAGGTATAAGGATATTTCAAAAGATGTATGTTAGAAGTTAGTCTAACAAAAAAACATTTATACATGAATACTTAACCCGCCTCACTTCTTGAATGGAAGAGTTATTATCTCTCGAGAAAACAAAATATAACATACTGAATATGATGAAGAATTGTGAATAGCTTTCGTAAACTTTTGTCGAAATGGAATGGGCGTTACTGTCTTGAGAATAACAGCGTATGATCATCACGTAAAAGAGTAAAAGAGTAATATATATATATAATATATATATATATATTATATATATATTATATATATATATATATATATATATATATATATATATATATATAGATATATATATATATCTACTCGAAATGCAATCCATGTTATCGTATGATGAAGGGATTGTTCTTCATGTTACCTGCCTTCTTTTTCTATTTGTTTCTTTTATAGTTAGAAAAAAATGTGCGCTTTCCATGTTTTCGTATTTCATGTTTTCTATTTTCATGTTGTTTACGATTTTTTACGTCCTGTACCCATATATGCATGTGCGTATAAATATATGTATGTACAAGTGTATATGTATATATGCATATATATAAATTATCCATATTATTATACATATCTATATATATATGCATATACGAAAGAAGGTTTGAAAATGCAATTTAAAAGATGTTTATTTACTTAACCGGTTTCACTCTTTGGAAAAAGATTGTCAAAAGTAACATAGAATATTATGAATGCAAAAAAGTTTTTTTACATAATTGCCACATTACATGTATATATACAGTCTTTGGTAACAGGGACATGTTAAGGACATAAAGAAGTACAACAGTGTGATGAGAATATTTGAAAAAATGGGCAGAAAAGATTAAAATAAATATATTATACATCTCAGGGTCAGTACAGAATATTATGAATTCAAGGCGAGCTTATTTACTGACCTGTCCGTTTTAGCAGAAATGTAGAATTGAGAAAGATGTACCCGTTTTTTTCTGTTTTTGGCTTTCCTTCAAGCATCAATGATTTGGGGGGTTAGGATGAGGTGAATATGTGTGTCTCTCTGCGTGTGTGTGAATAGATGTGTCTGTGTGTCTGTAGTATCTGGTCAGATGGCGTCTGTGTGTCAAGTGTGTGTGGTTGTCATGGTGTTGTGTGTGCGTGTGTGTGCGCGTGCGTGTGCGTGTGTGCGTGCGTGTGTACGCATGCATGAGTGTGGATGGCATTTGACATGGTGCTGCGTGTGTATATATGTGCCTGTATGGAGGTGAGACTGGTGTGAGTGTGCGTGCCCCTGTGTGCGTGCACACACACGTATACAAGCGTCTGCGTGTGTGGGGGGGCTGTTTTTGAATGGTTCCAGGGTGGCGAAAATAGATGTGTGTTGTTTAAAGAATTTTTGGGGGTAGGATGGTGTGTGTATACATGCGTGCCCGCCCGTGTGCGCGCGCGTGCGTGCGCGTGCGCGTCTACGCGTGTGTGCGGGCCACACACACTACATATACATACATACACACACACACACACATCATATACACACACACCACACACATACACACATATCTGACCCCCCACACACACACACAACACACACACATAAAATACAAACACACAACACACACACACACAACGCACACACATATAATATACACACACAACACACAAATATAACATATATTTATATATAATATACACACATATAACACACACACACAACACACACACACACACACAACACACGCACACATACATACATAATATAAAT
>NC_042997.1:104407064-104409564 GCF_006345805.1 Octopus sinensis | reverse complement strand
TCGCTTTTTTGTCTCTTTATTTAATTCTTTCTTTCTTTCTTTATTTATTTATTCGTTTTTTTTCTTTGTTGTCAGTGAAGCCTTATATGTTCCCGCTTTTTGAGCCCTGAGAAAGTACATTTCATACGATTTATGTAGTTTTTAACTGAATGTCATATCTACAGTTGATAGGTTGAACATGATTGATGCAAATGCAGATTGAAACCTCTACTTCTTTCTAAGAACAAAATAATTTAAACCGCATCATATTATGTCAAAATGCAGTGAAAAGGATAAAGCATCAGCGCACCGGACAAAATGCATAGCAATATTTCATCCGGCTTTTTACGTTGTAGATTTAATTTCTGTCGAGATCAATTTTGCTTTTCATATGTTCGGTTAAGATAAAATAAGCACAAGTTATGTACTGGGTTCGATGTAATCGATTAGCCTCCCTTGACAATGAATTTCAATGTACCAATAATAGGGAGGATTATTATGTCAAAATTTAATGTTCGTATTCATATACTTTGTGTGTCTTCTTACTTTTACGGATATAATTAGAATAGACACCCTCGATAAACGATGTTTGGTAACAAATAGTTTTTCAAGTAAAATAAGATTATGGTTGCTGACAACAGTCACTGTATTTATTTAAAATCAATAAAATAATCAATATCGTACAAGTGGACACATCGGTAATATCGATTATTGATACATCCCAACGAACTATTTTTATTCAGTCACGTATTATTAAATACATATATAAAAGCGGCGAGCTAGCAGAGTCGTTAGCACGTTGGACGAAATGCTTAGTGGTATTTCGCCGTCACTAAGTTCCGAGGTCGACTTTACCTTTCATCTTTTCCGTCATGGTTAATAAATTAAGTACTAGTGAAACACTGGGGTCGATGTAATCAACTAGCCGCCTCACCTTAAATTTCAGGCTTTGTGCCTTTAGTAGATTATTAAATACATATAGCAAAAATCACTTCATGCAGAACAACTTGACTGCCGACTAGAAACCTTAAATTAAGCTTTAGCTTCAAGTAAACCTTGATCATGCAGTTGCCTTATTCACAATGCACATGCGGTGGATGTGAGTACCAGGGTTACGCTTAAAGGCCACAAATTCAGGAATGATAGAGGTAAAAAAATGCTGTCCCAAAATACAACAATGTAATTTTAATTAATTCAAAATTTGATGGATTTCGTGCAGATATATCACAAGGTAAACTTACGAGACTTGTTTTGAATTTTGGCACAGAACCAACAATTTCGAAATCAGGGATAGGTTGACTACAACGACCCCAGTGATAACAGCTTTTTGTTTTATCGATCCAGGAAGCATGAAAGGAAAAGTTGACCTCAGCTGAATTTGAAGGTAAAGACAGATGAAATGCCTCTAAACATGAAATCCAGTATGCTAAATATTCTGCCCATACACACACAAACTCACATATGTATATGTATATATAATTATATATCTATATATATATAATAACATATTATACATATATATATATATATATATATATATATATATATATATATATATATATATATATATACATACATTATATATATAAATAAACCACTTGATTTAATAGCACTGTGTAAAAACTATATACTTGGAATGACCAATTTTAAAGACTATTGGATTTTACTCATAAGGTATTGAAATCTTATATGTATACAATTCTGCCTAAATAATGGATCTACAAATGCAATATCTCTGCATATCTCACATCTATTTTCATTCCTCCACTTCACTCTCTATTTCATATCTTATCTAAATTAACTATTACTTAACCATTTTCTCTCACCGTCTCCGTTGAAGGGATATATTAAATATCCTGGAAAAAGCTGTAAGACCTTCTATTTATAAATATTCTAAAATCTTCGCAGCCTTTGTTTTTTATCTCATTTTGAAAAGAATTATATATATATATATAATATATATATATAGTATATTCCGTTAGGAACTCAGCAGAGAACAGTTTAAAGCTCATCCATCCTCAGAACTATCCAATACTATCCGGTAGCATTACTATATAATTCCAGGTTTTTTGTTTGGGTATTATTCGTGTGTGAATATAAAACTGAAGACATTCGACTCAACAAGGAGTATGGTTAGACATTCATGAAAAATTAGGTATATACATGTATCCAGTTATGAACGTGTATGTAGTATATGTGTGAATATATACATATATATATATTATATATATATATATATATATATATATATATATATATATATATATATATATTATATATATATATATATATATATATATTTATATATATTATATATATTTATATATATTTATATATATTATATATATATATTTATATATATATATATATGTATGTATGTATGTATGTATGTATGTATGTATGTATGTATGTGTGTATGTATGTATGTATGAAGAGTTCCGTTCGAAACGCGAAATCCTCTCTCTTTTCTTGGCTTTACTGAGCGTTCAATAACACAACTTGTACAACGTATTCGTGTTGT
>NC_042997.1:104352064-104399564 GCF_006345805.1 Octopus sinensis | reverse complement strand
ATGCCTGTCATCTCTTATGTCTCTGTCGTAAGGCTTCACTTCCACGCACGCCAGCTTAATTTAATTCGTCCTTAGTCGAAAGACACCTGTTGTTAATGTCCTGTTGTTTGCCTTTGTATTTGTATACCATTTCTCCGATTTGTTCCCTCCTTGTTTTCGTATACATTCGCTGCTTTCTTCCAAGTGCTCTTAGGAGCTGGGCAGATTGGAGTAGTCTCAAGTATAACCAGCTGAAACTGCAAAGATAATCTGGAACTCGACTGACGAAAGATTGGCCTCACCAGGGTCAGAGGAATGCACTGAAATGAAAATGAAGGAAGCGGTGGCATTTCTGCTGTAGTCGTAGATCTAAATATCTAAGAAATATGACTGAAACAGCTACGACAATTACTTAACGATATTTTTCTTATATATATGTTGTATTAGTTGTGAGAAAATTTTAGTATTCAGAGCAAGGGAACATTGACTACACAGTACCGACGATTGCATATAAATTATCAGGTTATCACTTATACGGGAGAGAAAGGAAGCATTGTCTATTTGTTATTGAAAACTAAGCAATTCATTCACATCTACAGAGTTTCGTCAATGACAAACTTGCTAATAGTAATTAATGTTTAACTCGTCTCCAATTGTAGTTGTAAGAATGTTTTTAAGAATAATATCCCCAAGGAATTAGAAACAAAGTCGTGTAAAGACGTATAATAAGTTAACTTGCTTCAAAATGGAAGATATCATACAAAGAATTAAGGGGAAAGAACAATTAGTGTCCATCTTGTAGCTGATGACAGAATGAAATATCTTCTCAGGGCGAAAATCTACGGCTGTCAACCATAATGGCGTGTCCAATTTGTCAGGATATAAGTTTTATTCCTTCATTTTCCTCGTATTATGAAAACTGCATAATTACATTCGCCAATTTGCAAAAACCACAAACACATAGTCGCCTATTTTTTGGTTTGTTATTTTAATATTTAATAATGAAAAGCCTGTAAACATATCTATATTGTGTTTAGGTAATGCGTGTGAACATACAGACACGCTTTTACAAACGTGCTACTACATATATGTATATAATATATATGCATACGTACGTAATCGCATACATACGCACACGTACATACATGCATACATATATATACACTTACATACATAGATACACACATATACATACACACATACATGCATACATACGTATATGCATACATACGTACATACATACATACATGTACATGAATCACATACATAGATAAATACAACCATACAACATTTCTTAATATCTTAAAGAACGTTAAGATATCTCTGTTGCAAAGTTATGCAATATTACCAGCTTGTTATAATGAACTGCGTGCATATATATACAAGCATATGTGTCTGTGAGGGCGTTGTGTGTGTGTGTGAGAGTGTCTCTATATATTCTAGATTAACTATTACATATATTTAAAAATGCATGTTTTCTCCATCTGCCCTGGTCTATATTATCTCTCTCTCTCTCTCTCACGTTAGACTTCTTCAGCCTTGTTAGTGCTTTTGTGCATCGATATAAGTTGTTTAGATACACATGTCGAAACGCGAAAATTGTAGAATTAAATTCGAAAATTGCTTTATTTTTCTTTTACATATTCTATTGATGCAAAATGGAACAGGATCAAACGTTTTAGTCGTTCGATCGACTGAATTACCTGGCTCATTGAAATACCGTGTAAGTGGCCGAGTACACCACAGATTGAACCGGCATGACACTGTCCTTGATTCCACGCATTGGCTCAACCTTAGGCCCTCTCAATTTTAAGAGAAACTTTTTTTTTTAATATTTGGGCATAATTCGTTACATTTCCACAATAATAATATCAATTTTACATTATTTTCCGGCATACAAGTCGAATTTTGTGGTCAAAAACTGCAACCAAAAATGGTAGGTCGATTTATACCGCAAAATGAAATTGGAGGACCATACATACTATGTGAAATATATATGAATTTATCTTTCATCCTTTACCTGATTCAATCATTGGACTACGGCCATGCTCTGGCTTCACCTTGGAGAGTTTGGTCGAACAAATTTAACTTAGTACTAATTAATTTTCAAGTCTGGCACTTATTCTGTTAGGCTCTTATTGCGGACCTATAAGTTACGGGGACGTAAAAAAACTAACACGGTGCGGGGAACCGCACAAATACAAAGGCAAGCATACACATACACACATGCATATACATACACATACATATATGTATATGTCGGGCTTCCGCACAGTTTCTGTCCACCATTTACATGGCGTTTCTTAAGATACCATGCAGTAGGACTGAATGCGAAACCACATAGTTGCCACGCAAATTTCTTCACCACACCGGCAGATCTTCTTCCTGTTGCTGTACATACACGCCATCCATATTCTCTCCCTTCATAACATTTGTCTTCTTCAAACTTATCCTATTAAAAATATATTTCTAAACTGAATCACATTGGATGAAAGCAAATACGCGCTAATAAAAGAAAGGGTGATGTTTTCCAAATCTCTGAATACATTGGATATGGGCAGCCTAATTTTAGATTCTCAAATTATTCTGTCTTTATTATTTCAATAGATATTCGTCTTTGGATGAACCCGCAGTTCATCAGAGGAAGATATATTACATTTTTGTTTTTACTTGCATTATATTTCCTTTCTAATTTAGAAGTAATCTTTCTTCCAATGCTGTTCTTGCAGTTAGGTATATATTTGTTAACAACTGCTACTATAATTCTTATGGTTGCGCTTTCTTCCTATTCTGTGAATGTTGCTTAATTTGGAAGTATTTTCCTCGTGCATATTATAATTTTATGTGCTTGCTATCTTTCACCTTTCTATGGATATATTTTAATTATTGTTTAGAATTTTTTTATTTTGTTTGCATAAATTTAATTATTAGTATCCTGTTTCAATTTTTGGGGTTCCAAATTAAGTTTCATTCGTTTTTTCTTTATGTTATTTTTTTCCTTTCATTTATTCGGTTCTTGCGTCTATAGTTATCATTTTCGTTACATAACTTCCATGTATTTTTGGCAAATTATTTGATTTCATATCCGGTTTCTAATGCAGATATTTTTTCTGTACTATCAGCATGTCTTATTAATATTATAGTTTTATTCATTCCGGAAATGTAATCAAAGAATATGCCTGTAATATTGATTTCTAACACAAACACAATACCTCTTGTCACAGTTTCGAGTAACGAAAATTTCTACTCCATATTGCAAGCAGTAAATGTTTAAGTGATGCTAAAAGGTTTTGTGCGTTTTCGAACGGTCAACATGTTTTCCCCACTGGAATCAGTTTATTACAGTTATTCTGCTTATCCAGATCCAGGTCAGATTTGATAGGGAAGACATGATCATAGGTTGTCCATCTGTGATTACCTGTTTCCTTCAGTTCATAGAGTATCTAGGATTATATTTTACATCGTTTGTTTCATTTTTTTAAAGGTATGACCCGAGTAATATTTGACTGCTATTTCTAGCAACTTGAACGGCCACACAGAAGTTCAGTTGATTTAGAAATTAACATTTAAATAGTTTGCATTATGGTCTTTGAACCCTAATTCATTACTGAGCCAAGAATTCGTATTTCTTGAATTAGTTGAAGGTGGTGATCCAGCATCGCCGGAGCTGACCACTTGCATGAGTACATTAGGTGAAGATTTGGGGATGCTTTGATCTTTCATATCTTTTGCATCTCAGAACTTGTACTTCAATTTTGAGATATATTTATGTCTACGTTACAGTTGCAGGTGGTATTTCGTTTTCTGTTTTCCTTCTACACATATATGTGTACCTACGCATGAATGTGCTTTGTTAAACGAAGTTAAGGCAAAAAAAAAAACTTCTTGAGAAACCAAATAGTCTTTCCTTCTTTCATGCCAATTTTGAAGAAAATATCTCTTTTTCATCTTACATTTTTGGTCTCTTAAATATACTGCATTTTGTGGCATTATTTCAAGCCAGCCTGCTTTTTTTGCGCAAACTGCACGTGCATTTTTCTCGCGTACGCAAGGTATCGATGGCAACAGTTGATATACTTGCGCGTACAAATGCACGTTGCCACAGCTTTATCGATCGCATTCTCACCTGGAATCGATATTTGTAATTTTTTCAAGACTTATACACGCCCTGATACCGTCGGTATCTACATATCAAATTTGAGCGCAATCGGATGGAGGATGCCCGAGATCCTAGAAGACAGACAGACAGACAGACAGAACGGATTCTATATAATATATATATATATATATATATATATATATATATATGGGTGCATGTATACAAGGTACATTCCAGACGTTTTGAAACATTTTTAGGCGAGATGTTTATTAATTTCAAGGAAGTACAAAGCTTTGATTTCCTTTCCTTCAAAGTAAAATCCTCTGACTTTAATGCACTTTTTGTAGTGCTCCAACCAGTTCATGAAGGTTCTATAGCAGTCCTTGAAAGTTATCCAGGGCCGTTGTTACAGCCTCCTTCATCTTCTTCAGTTTGTGGAATAATGAAAAGTTACAGAGAGCAAGATTTGGACTATATGGAGGATGATGGACAATTTTAATTCCCATCTTTGTCAAGTAGGTGATCATGTGGTCGGATTTATGGTCTGGTACCTTGTGTTGGTGCGAGTGCCATAAAACCGAATGGAAAAGCTCTAGCCTTTTACGACGATATATCTCCCCAAACTACCTTCAAATCTTGACAAAGTACTCCCTGTCGACTGTCTGGCTAGAGGGAGCCAAGTGGATAGAGATGATGCCTTTTATAGTTTTTTAGACAGCAAGATAACAAAGATTGTATCTCGTCGGACTAAAAAAAAACTCTTAGCTGCATTTACCTCGGCTCTTTTAGGTTCTGAGTTCTAATACTGACAAGGCCGATTCTGCTTCTCATTTTTTGAGAGTCGATAACATATACCGTAAATCTTCGAGCATAATCCGCATTTTTCCCAAAATTTAAAGGTCAAAATCTCTAGTGCGTACTATATACGAGGTTAAAAATGAAAAATATTTTCTAAGCAATGTCCGAGTCTCTATTTTGCTGCCCGGCAATGTTTATTCAGACGCATTTTGTAATGTCGGATGCGAAAATACCTTAAGCTAAGCCTGAAAGCAAGGAAGTCATAAAAGAATCATCCATAACTTGCAGTAAGCAACATTTATTAAAATAAAAGTATTCAGATCACAGAATAACCTGTAACAAAAAGAATTTGCAAACATATTTACATTCTTATATAACAGTTAAAAATATCACCATTATTGTATTACGCATGCACGGAAGTGTTTGTTCGACTAGGTGCTGCTGGCTTAATTACGCACGACTCAAGTTGATGGGGTGCGTATCATACACAAGGTTTAGGTTTTTCAGAAGTACAGCCCCTTAAAATCCCCTGTATATTATACTCAAGGGCGGACTATAATCGCGGATGTACGGTATACCAGTTTAGCATTGGGATCGAATTAAAAGAAGAAAGAAAGGAAAAAGAGAAAGAAGAAAAGAGAGAGAGAAAGAAGGAATGAAAGAAAGAAGAAAAAGATGTAGAAAGACAGAAAGAAAGAAAAAGAAAGAAAGAAAGAAAGAAAAAGAAAGAAAGAAAGAAAGAAAGAAAGAAAGAGAGAAAGAAAGAAAGAAAGCCAGAAAGAAAACAATCAACGATGAGCAAAGAAAACTGTGCAACATGTCTGGAAATCAGCTACAGCAACCATATCAAGGAGGCCTGAAACAGCAATAGCAACAACAACAACAACAGCAACTACCACTACTACTACTACTACTACTACTACTACTACTACTACTACTACTGCTACTACTACTACTACTACTACTGCTACTACTGCTGCTGCTACTACTAAAATAACATTCGCCTCATTCGATAATCCGCAACCAGCTATCTATTTACATATATTATGAACTCTTTCCGCTGTATTTGATTCACTCTATTCTACAATATGTAACATTTTATTTCTACTTAATTCTTTCTCTGATTCATTGTTTATCTGTTTCTGTTGACCGCCGTGCATTCGTTGCCATTTCATGCCAACCCCGCTATGCACACTGGCTCTTCTCTAGATAATCTCCAATTCATTTTGTACAGTGCTTCTCTCAACCACACAACACTTACACAAATGCTTAGGTCATGCCTTGTAACATCCTTCACAATCACATGTTATAATGCAGTCTATTTTCTTTCTTTTCTTACTCTCTCTCTCTCTCTCTCTCTCTCTCTCTCTATATATATATATATATATATATATATATATATATATATATACATATATATATATATATCTTTCCCATTTATTCTCTTTCGTCGCCGCCTCATTCTCTTTCTCTTTTGCTACATGCTCCAATCAAAATCATCGTCTAATCCCCACAAAATCTCTAGTCATTCCAGGCACACATTAACACACACATACACATACAAACACTCACACACACACAGACAAACACGCGTTCATTCACTCACTCGTTTACTCATTCCCTTTCGCTCTCTCTCTCCCTTTCTCGCACACCCTTTCACTCTTTTTCTCTTTCTTTCTCAATTCCGCCACTAACGTCAGCATTATGACCACATCTATTACTGTCGACCTCCCAACCACAACGGCGGTGACGATGACAAAAAAAACCAAAAGAACACAATAGCCACAGCAATCGCTTCCACCATCACCAATACAACCGGCTAAATCTTCCACTCTTACCATTACCATCGTAACAATTACAGGCGTCCATGCTTTCCTTCATTATAACAACCACGTATTTGTCAATCTCTACCGTCAAAGCTGCGAAAGAGAGGAACCTCAATGAGGTAATAGCATCTACAAGAGATAGCAGACAAATTTCTTCAAATCAAACACTACATCTGAGAATGTAATGATCAGTGCGCTCAACCTAGAAGTAAAATAATCTGATCTCGAATATCTTCACTATAATTCAGTTTGATCAACGTTGACCATGGGCTAAACTCAACATTGGCTGCAACAATAGCATGCGTAATAACTACAACAATCAGAAAAACAACAACAACGCGTTGAACTCTAATGCAGAACAACGCCAACACTAGTTTTATGAAAAGTATCATCATATAGGCACAGGGGTGGCTGTGTGGTAAGTAGCTTGCTTACCAACTACATGGTCAGGAATTCAGTCCCACTGCGTGGCACCTTGGACAAGTGTCTTCTACTAAAGCCTCGGGCCGACCAAAACCTTGTGAGTAGATTTGGTAGACGGAAACTGGAAGAAACTCGTCGAATATGTATAAATATATGTGTGTGTGTGTGTGTGTATATGTTTGTGTGCCCCTCCCCCCCAACATCGCATGACAACGGATGCTGGTGTGTTTATGTTCCTGTAACTTAGCGGTTCGGTGAAAGAGACCGATAGAATAAGTACTAGGTTTACAAACAATAAGCTCTGAGGTCGCTTTGCTCGACTAAAAGCGGTGCTCCAGCATGGCCGCAGTCAAATAACTGAAACAAGTAAAAGAATAAAAGAAAAGAAAAACTGCGTCGCCAAAACCATAAACGATTGTAGATACAAATTGCAACACTAATCAACACATACAGTTTTCAGTGTTACCATTTCAGTTGTCCACTCTGCTGGCAAACATGTAACTCAAAGGGCCAGCGATCTCCCAATCTGTGTCACACTCAATCTCCCTGAGATCTACGTTAAGGGTGCGCTTGTCTGTCGACTGCTCTGCCACATGCATGTTAATTTCACGAGCAGATTGTTTCGTTGATCGGATCGACTGGACTCCTTCGTCGTCGTCGTAACCGACAGAGTGACAGTTATTGTTATTGATATTTCAGTTGATGCAAAAATTGCGCAGTCAACCATCCCATCGTAATATAGTAGTAATGCTTCTCACCACTACAACCGCAAACGCCAACGCCAACATCACCACCAGCACATGAACAATGACAATTACATCATCTAACAATAATCCCTATTAGTAAGTATAAGCATTACGCATCCGTCTCGTGCCCTATGGACTCATCAGGGCCGGCTTCCTGGTTTCCGTAGCGTATATATCCTTTTATTCCTACTTGTTTCAGTCATTTGACCGTGGCCATACTGGAGCACCGCCTTAAAGGGTTTTAGTCGAGAAATCTACCCTAGCACTTATTCTTTGTAAGCCTAGTACCTATTCTATCGTTGTATTTTGCCGAACCGCTAAGTTACGGGGACGTAAACACACCAATATCGGTTCTCAAACGATGGTGTGGAGACAAAAACAGACACACATAAATATATACATACACACACATATATATATATATATATATATCAAAGGGTTTCTTTCAGTTTCCGTTTACAAAATCAACTCACAAGGATTTGGTCGGCCCGAAAATATAGTAGAAGACACATGCCCAATATGCCACATAATAGGACTGAACCTAGAACCATGTGGTTGGGAAGCAAACTTCTTACCACACAGCCACGCCTACACCACCAACGCCAATGCCAGTGACACCATCATTTTCACGATCACTACCATCGCAATGTTAGCACCACAATCAATGACTACATCATCGTCGCCGCCACCACCAGCCACACCGGCAAAACCAAGACCAAGACAGTTAGTATATTTACCGTCATCACAATCCAACTAATAAAATAACCAACTCCACAAAGGTTATCATCATCAGCAGAATCATCATCAAACACGACAACCATCAACATTAGGGGGTACATTATCCTCAGCCTTCATTATATATTTACAACCCACAAGGGGCTAAATACAGAGGGGACAAACAAGGACAGACAAAGGGATTAAGTCGATTACATCGACCCCAGTGCGTAACTGCTACTTAATTTATCGACCCCGAAAGGATGAAAGGCAAAGTCGACCTCGGCGGAATTTGAACTCGGAACGTAACGACAGACGAAATACGGCTACGCATTTCGCCCGGCGTGCTAACGTTTCTGCCAGCTCGCCGCCTCAACCTTCATTATAGACGTTGAGATACCTCTCCTCATGATCGCTCGATCTTCTAGATATAGTAATCACATCACTCTCAAACCACATCCTTATAATCTTAAAGAGAGAGGGGGAGAGAAAGAAGGAGAGAGATAGGGAGTGAAAAGGTCGAGATAGAGAGTATGTTGGATAATGTGGTCCTGGTTTCGTTACATGTAGGAAATAAAAAGATGAAACGGTAACCGCTGGAATGTTTTTGATCATACGTCTTTTTCGATCAAATCTGAATTAGAGCCTAAACAACAGCAACAACAACAATAACTAAAACTATAACCACCAACGCCATGACAGCAACAACAAAAGCAATACCTACAACCACCCTCACCACCACCATTGCAAATAAAAAACAACCTTTATCCTCAGCATGATCCAATTATAACCATTGCTATGGCCAATGTATAATGCCTTTCTCATCACTGGATCTCCGCAAAGGATGCTTAAGCATACCATTTTATGCGGATTTAATTCTCAATATTTAATACTCCCGCCCTTGTCATCCATAGTCCACTGGCAGTGGAAGCCATCATGTTTTTTTTTTATAATTTATTGTTTCTTTTTGCTTTTTTTCTTCTATGTCTTACTCTTTAAAATCCCCCCACTAATTTCTTCTTACTCTCTCCCCATTTCTCTCACTTTCTCTCGCTCTCTCATTCTCTTTCTCTTTCTCTCTCCCCTTTCTTTATTCCGGCCTTTTCTCCGTCATTTAACCAATTTATTCCGGCTTTCAATGGTTTCCATCTTCCCTAAACAAAACAGATCACGTACTCACCTATCCAAACATCGCGACACACCACCACAACCACCACCACCACCACCACCACCACCATTTACACCACTGCGAATTGCCGTCATAGGCCATCACCATCACCTCCACCTCCACCACCAACAACACCACCACCACATTTTCTACTACTGTCATCTTGCACTCAGCTAATTATATTGATAGCCTTTAATAAAGTAAGAATTAAACCACTCCGCCATCTTT
This sequence comes from Octopus sinensis, assembly GCF_006345805.1. NCBI lineage: Eukaryota > Metazoa > Mollusca > Cephalopoda > Octopoda > Octopodidae > Octopus > Octopus sinensis. The sequence continues at coordinate 104,389,583 of NC_042997.1, read as the reverse complement.
ATAAAACCTTTTTTTCTTGCGTATTTGTTATTGCAGCCATTGTGTCTGTAGCTGTTGTTGCATTTGTTGCAGCCCTCCTCCTCCTCGTCATCATCATCGTCGTCATCATCATCATCATCATCATCATCATCATCATCATCATCATCATCATCATCCTTCTTCTTCTCATCCTCCTCCTCCTCCTCGTCGTTGTTGTTATTGTTAATGTTGTTTTTGCCGCTGTTGCTGCACTTAGCTTTTTTTTTTATACGTTGTTGCGGGTCTTCATATTACTACTGTATTGTTATGTTAACATTGCTTTTCTTTTATACATATCTTACTATATTTGTCGTTGCTGTTGTTATTATTGTTGCCATTGCCGTTATTGTAGATATTTGCTATTATTGGTGGGTTCGTTATTTTTGTTGTTATTGTACGTATTATATTTGCTGATCTTACTGGTAGTTTTGTTGTTAGCATAAACTGGTGTTGGTGGTGATGATGATCTTGTTTTTGTTTATGTTTTTATTTGTTATTTATTTTTATGCTGTCGTTGTCCTTATTGATATTATTATCGCTGTTTGTGCTGCCATTATCATTATTGCACTTGTCCCTCTTACTTTTTTTTCCCTTAGAGACGGTGAATGGCCGAATCAGTAAAGTGTCAGATGAAATCCATTGTTATTTAGAGGCATCCCGTTATGTTCTACGTTCAGATTCCACCAGCGCTGATTTGTTTTTTTCTTTAAATCTTTTATTTACACAGTGGGTTTTTCTTTGCGCCCTTTTCAAGCCTAGCCAGGCTCATGGGCCCGGTTTCCCGATTTCTGTGGCGTATGTGTCCCACCCACACACACACACACACAGCTGGACGGGACGCCAGTCCATCGCAACTTTACTCAAGAAACAGGAAGAGAGAGTGAGAGAAAGTTGGGCGAAAGAGTACAATAGGGGTCGCCACCACTCCCTGCTGGAGTCTCGTGGATCTTTAGGTGTTTTCGCTCAATAAACACACACAACGCCCGGTCTGGGAATCGAAACCATGATCCTCCGACCGCGACTCCGCTGCCCTAACCACTGGGCCATTGCGCCTCCACCTTTAGACAGCCGAGGTTAGATAAAATGAGGATAATTTAATCGCCTATACCCATCCTCTCACTTGTGTGATATTACGTCCATCGCTACATTGATTTCTGGCGCAAGGGCAGTTTTGAGGAGAGAGCTTTAATAGATTACATTGACACCAGTACTTTTCTGGTATCTTATTTTATCGGCCTAGGAGGAATAAAATGCAAAGTTAAACCTCGGTGGTTTGACGCAGACCTTAAATAGTCGCAAAAAATATCACAGAGCATTTCATCTGACGAATCTGTCAGCTTGCCACCAGGACACCTTTCTATATCAGAAATAATTATCTTCTCTTAGTATTTGTATATGTGCTTGCTATTTACGCCATGGGAGCATTTTGGATCGAACACAACTTAGTATATATATATATATATATATATATTATATATATATATATATACATACATACATACATACATACATATATATATATATATATATATATATATATATATATAAGTGGCATGTTCAATACCGAATTGTGAATAATGAAAGTAATATGCAGTCACACATGCTAAAATTTTGAGAGAAATTAATGAAATTACTACAATCGAAAGCAGAGTACATACAAATTAAATATTCTACTTGATAATCAATCACTAACAGATCATCTAACGCAAACGATGAGTGACATGCGCATCGAGAATCTGTTGTCGCACATGTAATTATAACTGCTATTCCTAATACGATGGGTGCAAACCTCTTGTTAATCAATTGACAGTTTATGTATATTGATAGACGAGATATCGCTGTTATCTCCAGCGTTCGAGCATCTGTCGTTGACAAGGCTAGAGAAGGCCGAAATCAGGTCTCAGCAATGACGATGGCGGGTGATATATCTCCCCGCTAGCGATGCAAACAAGAGTGCTTCTATGCACTAAAACCAATGTGAAAGTTTTTCTTATTGTAACTATAGGAGTAGTCTGTGTACCAAAACAACATCCACTCTTAATCGGGGTTAAATATTACTTTTTAGTATTAATACGGCTTCTGTCGCTATTAATTATTATTGTTATAGTTGATATAGCTACGAATGATAAACTAATATTTGTTCGAATATCTTTTTTTAAAATCATATTTAACTTAATATCTTATACTCCCTTACATTTTCCATACATTCCTACACTATTACAGATACCGATTCTAAATGTCACCAGACTACAGTCTGAATGATTGAAAAATTCTGCCCCGTTAAATATAGGTGTTAGTGCGGACAAAAGAATTAGCATTCATTACTTCAACTATGTGGCTACAAATAGCCACCGTGCGTTGATGCAAATGTACAGTATATGCAATAAGCTCACTGCCAATGTACAAGTTATTACATTTACTCAGTTTAACAAATAGCCCAAGGGTTCCTTTACCTTCAATTATTCAGGCCACGTCGCTGAGATAAGAATAAAGTTCGCCTATCCTTCATATAGTCTGTGAAGATCCTGTAGGAGGCTTATGGCTGCTGCTCTCTTTCAAAGTCGTTAAAGAAACACCAAGAATTAGTTTAGACACGATAATGGTCTAAGTACACATAGATGGGCACATTTGCTGGAAAAATTAATAGATACTATTTTGGGGACAGAATATTCGATAAAGGACAGTTATATTTGATTTCCATTTAATAGCGGAGTCAGAAATTAATAGTACTGAAGGAAAATACACTAAAAGAACAACCAAATACGAGTAGGTCTTAGATACGTTACATATTGGTTTCTTCATTTCAGCCTTTTTTAGGTACCTAGTTCCAGCACAACTCTGTCCATGCATAATTACTATCCAGTAAGAAGAATTACCTAAGAATAAGATTTATATTCGTATAAGAGTACAAGTATTCCGAGTGAACTGTAAATTATGGTCAATTTGTTTCCCAGCCCCATAGCTCTGGATTTAATCCCACTGTGTAACTTGTTAGGCAAGTGTCCCCTACAATAACCCCGTGGAGACCAAAGCTTTGTTAGTAGATTTGGTTGACAGAAACCTTTGGAATCCATTGTGTGCATGTGTGTGTGTGTGTGTGTGTGTGTGTGCGTGTTCGTGTGTGTGTGTGCGCGCGCATGTGTGCGCGCGCATGTGTGCGTGTCTTTGTGTTTGTTTATCCATTCCCACCGCCTGACAAACGATGTAGGCTTGTTTACATCCCTGTAACATAGCGGATCTCTATAGGAGTCCAGTAGAATCTGCACTAGCTTTTAAAAGTCGGACGTACAGGGGTCAATTCATTCGACTAACACCCAAGAAGGGTTTGCTCCCGTATAGCCGCAGTCAAATGGCTGAAATAAGTAAAAGAGAAAAGATATGCACAAACACAAAAAGCAATAGTTGCATAATTAAACATTAATAATTGCAATGATTCATAATTGCGTAATTGTAATATAAATGCATACATTCATAAATCAAGTAATTGACACCATAATTAATTATTGTCAAGTATCAACAAGATTAGTATTAAGCACACTGGATATTATTACTGCAAATCATAAGGGCAGTGAGCTGGCAGAATCGATGGCACAACTGGTAAAATGCTTAGCGCTATATGGACTATTTACGCTCTGAATTCAAGTTCCGTCCAGGTCGACTTTTTGCTTTTTATCCTTCGGGAGTCGGCAAAGTATATAGCAGTTAAGCACTGGGGTCAATGTAATCGAGTCATCCCCTCCCTAAAAACTGCTGGCCTTGTACCAAAATTTGAAATCGTTATTACTGTCATTCATAAAAAACCCTCTTTAAAATTCATCCTCAAAAGAACTTTTCCCTCGAAGTTGCCTTGTCACTTAAATTTGTCCTCTACTACACCCGCCACACGTTTGTTTCTTTGAAATAGCTAACATATACCATTTCCAGCCAGACCCACTTGACATGCCCGTCTTTTCAACTCTAGCCACTTCTGTATAAATACCGGAGCCCATGATAAACACTTTACCAGGTCCATCAATCACAGTGGAGCAACCATGTGTAAGTCTATTGATGCATTATTATTTTCTAAAGAAACTGGTGAGCTGCTATTGTTGAAACTGGACGCACTCAGCATCGACAGGTTGTATATAAAGAGACTTATGAAGTAAGGTTAACATCCTACAAACATTGACTCAAACAAACGTATGTCTCTCTCTATATATTTATCAATTTTGACATGAGACGCTATTTCTATGATCCATAAATTTGGTATGCCTGTATGTATATATGTATGTAGGTAGGTAGGTATGTGGATGTATTGTGTGCAGATAGATAATAGACGTATACCTCCAACTCTCCAACTCTCTATCTATCTATCTATCTATCTATCTATCTATCTATCTATCTATCTATCTACATATCTGCTTATTTCTCTTTCTAGCTAACTAGCTATATGTGTAAGTATGTAAGCACACACACACACACACACACACACACACACACGCACACACATACACATATATATAAAGAGAGAATGGGAGATAGAAATAGAGAGAGACAGACAGACAGAGAGAAAGAGAGGAAGAAGAGGTGAGGCATGCAATGTATTATCGGCATTCAGATTTGGCCAGCAACTTCTGAAGCGGTGGGTATTTCGAGTGCATCAAGCTCAGAGTATAACTGGTATTTATTTTATCGCCCCCGAAATTATAGAAGTCAAAATCAAACCTCGGAATTTGAACTCAGAACGTAAAGACGGACGAAAGGCCGCTAAGCATTTTACTCAGAGTGCTAACGATTCTGCCAGCTGGACTATTGTTCTCACATCAGGGATGGTGCAGCACGCATAGTCATCCGGTCCTATATGCAGAAAAGGGTAACCCGTGCAGTTGATATAGATTCATTTATAAACATACCTCATTTTCTGCCAAAAAAGCGCTCTGTCTACTCTTACTGCTTTTTTCTACTGTTACTATTATGTCATCTCCTCTTCATTATAAGGCCTTCCCTTCATAATCGAGTATGTTCTATCAATACCTATTAGCGCTCTGAACTAATCACGTTGTCTAGCCCATTCTTCCCACAAGGAGGGTCTTTTGAAGTTCTCTCCTGCTAAACACTCTCCTACAATTGCTGACTTGGAGTTTCAGCCCAAAGTTTCCGTCAACCTAATTCCACTTACAAATCACTGGGCAATATAAGGTTATAGTAGAAAAAAACTCACCCAGTGCGCCACCGATTTGGAGAAAGCTCCGAACCACGCACTTGTAACGTGAACTACTGAAACGACACAGCCATGCAACACCTTGTATACATTTGAAAGTATGAGAAAAATTAGATGAAGAAGGCTGGTAAAGAGGTTAAGTGATACAATTGCCTATACAATAAATGTGGAAATAATTATAATATAAAAGATTCGAAGACACCATTGCAAACAACGTAAGATTCTATTGTTCATTAATACAAGAAAAAGCAGGTTCATGTCCAACAAGGCGATTGGTAGCTACCAAACTAAACTCTCTCGAATATTTACATACGAACAAGCACACGCTCTTGAATATGTGTGTATGTGTGTATGTGTGTTTGTGTGTGTGTGTGAGAGAGAGAGAGAGAGAGTGTGTGTGTGTGTGTGTATGCACACACACACACACACATATATATACACATATGTATCTATAGAAGTAATATATATATATACATACACACAAGCATACACATACACATACTTATATATATATATATATATATATATATATATATATATTATATATATATATAGGTATGTATGCATATGTATTTGTGTGCATGTGTGTGTGTGTGTATGCCGGTACCTAAGTGTACGTCAGTGTGTAGAGAAAAGACGACGATATTATAGACGTGTATATACATACATGAATATATACATACACACAGACACATACAAATATGAGAGAGAGGGGGGGGAGAGAAGGAAAACAAGAGAGTGAGTTGGGAGAGAATATGTGTTCAAATGACAGTTAGCCAAGCTATTACTAGTTAGATGCTCAGGTAGTTAGGGAGGTAAGCTGAGGGACAGAAAGATGAAGTGTGTCACTTATAAACTAAATGGAAGAAATATGAACGTTTCAAAGAAGAAAAATAAGAGAAGAATAGTTCCGGTGAAATACTTTGCTCTATACATTGTTACACAAGGAAACAACCATAATAACTAAAGAAGAAAATTACAAAAAAGCAACAAAAAAAAAGACCGAACTGTCATAAAGAAATTTAAAAGAAGGATATAAGAGTTCTATAGATTTTTATAGATGTGTTCCTCAGCTTATTCGTAGGTCACAAATGATTTTTCATCATACTTAGAGTCTTTTGTTGTAGAACTACCACTTTCGCTTCTTTGTATTCTAGCCTCCTACATTTAAGTGATTTTCGTTTTTGATTTTTATATTATTTGTGTGATTTTTACTTTCATTTTGTTTCTTTTTATACTATTACTGTTGTATATAATCGAATGCAACTTTATTGTTGTAGTTGTTAATACGGTTGCTTCTGCGTTTTCTTTTTATATTCTTTTTACCGTTTTCATTATTTTTCTTCTAATTTTACTCTTCATGGCTTCTCCCTCCCCTCCCCTCCCCTCCAGAAAATATAATGAACGTGAAATAGAAGAGCTTAAAAAGAAATCTCTGTTGATGTTTACATGTGTATATATAGATCAGTATATATGGGTGACCACGTTCGAAAATATGAGTTTAAATATATATGTTTGCGTTTACTATATATGTAGGAAGAGTGTGTTTATGCCTATATCAAACCTGATTTTCCAAAGAAGCCATACTAAACATTCTCACGGTAATATCGATTATGGTTCTATTATCCGGTCTCAATATACTCTCTAGATATAGCTACGTAATGTGACTGATTCGCAAAATATATATGGTAACAAGATTTTGGCTTGTTTTACTTTTGTTATTTTTTCTCGCATTCTTTCCCATTACTTCTTTACCAAATTTGTATTCATGGCAGCGTTTTGTTTAAGCTCTGATAACTTTACAGGCAGAAACATCGATACATCAAGATTATATTGTTGTCAATGAAAATTAATTAATTTTTAAGATATTTTCTGCCGGTCAACGTAAAGGTAAACATATGCCCTCTAGCATTAACCCTACTTTCTATTTCTTTATACACTATATCTGACCTTCTTTTCTTTATTAATTTTTTTTTTCCATTTCATTTTGGTTGAATTATTCTTAATCACATCGTCCATCTTGACAATAACCAAACAATTTTAAAACCAATATCATTCGTGAGGTGACATTTCGAACGACATTATACGCATACATTTGTTTATTTATTTTGTATACTACTTTCAATCTTCAACAAAACGAAACTACCATTAAGTAACCTGTTTCACATACAAATCCCACTCGGCAGTATTAATTTCTCATAGCAGCCCATAGAAAAGACGATTGGAGAGATGTAATATTCATGTCATTCTCAATGATATTTGCTGTATAAGCGAAATGAAATACCTCTTGAATCAAAAAGAATTCTTAGAGATCACATATGCACTCCTGAAATGCTTAATCGAAGTTCTAGGTATTTTTCATTTTGCGAAAATTATTTTGTGCTGGTATGTGTTATATGCCAGAAGAATTTTTTTCTTTCTAATATATATTCTCGCTAGTTTAGTGCTAAAATCGGCTGTATTAGTTTCACACGGACCTCCACACATATGCCGGAAGATTTTCATGATTCTTGCTTTAATCGCTTTATCGAAGAAGTAGTTAAATGGAAATATGTGTAATATTCTAAGAGATATTGGAAATTACTTTCGTATATATATATATATATATATAAAGAGGACTACATGTTTATCATTGTACATATTATAAATGATATGTGCTCTCATATTTTATATCAGAGGATTGTTTCACTGAATAAACATTAGCATGGTATAGTGTATAATATGCATTAAGTCAATGCATATTTGAATCTTAGTACTTACTGAAATATAGAATGTATAGCAATGCTACTACTTATATGCATTTACTTTGAAGATGATTGTAGTACACGCTATACGTATTTTATATACACTCTTTAAATACAACAGCTCAGCCATAAACAACACACTTCTTAAACGGTGTTTCAATAGCTTTTCTGCAGGATATTCCAAACGTACTTGCATGACGGAATGAAAATACGAAACACAAAGAAACTCTGTTGCCACATAGAATTTGGAAGCGGAAGTAAACTCTCAGGCATTGACCACCTTCAACCTATAACTCATTTATTACAAACCACCTAAAAATTCAGATATATGCTTTAAACATCATATAAGCTGGTTGGGAAGCAATGATGCGCAAGAATGATGTCTACCGTAAATTTGGTAGACTCTGTTACTCAGTAAAACAACAATATCTCACATATTAATTCATGCTCATGCGTTTACAATGTGCAGTATACAGAAGCATTTCTTTTCCGTTTCGAGTGACTGCCAATCCTTCAGTAATTTTTTACATAAAAAAAAGAAGGAAAAATAGCGTTTGTTACATTACAATAAACTGCATTCGTTTGATAATTTTATGAGAGATATACGTCTTAGTGCAATTTTATGTAGTAGATATATCCTGCGTTCTCTCAGAAATGGCCACATACACTGACTGAAGACTTAACGGAAAGTTAAGCCTTAGAATTCTGATTCAGTATACACCTAAGCTTAGTTATAATGTATGTATCATGCATCATCGTTGAGGATTTATTTATTTCTCTGTTTTCTGTTGTTTTTTTTCTGATTCGTTTACGTTTAATCGTTCATATTATATTTCCATTAGTGACTTCGATCATGAAAATATTTCAAGCAAACACATGCTATCTCTTTCGAACAGCAGCATCAGACAAACGGTTCATTGCACTAGAATTCAATTTCATTAATTAAGAAAGCAACATAATCACCAGTAAACCTAATAGAAAGTGATCTTGTCCCTTGGCACAGGGAAATTATTGGAGAATTATTAAAGTAAATAACGCTTACAAATTAGAAAGTTTTAAAATAGTTCATAGAATTAAATTGCTATTTTTCAAATAAATATCATTTAGATTAATATGCATGTTACTTACTAGCAATAACCACGCCTTTCACAAAATTCAGTCGCTATGATACCGATTCTAAGCAAAATATATATTAGTTTAAGAAAAGGAAAAACTTTTACTTAAGTCAGCTTCAATCGAGAACAAGTTGTTGTACTTACATATCTAGGTGATGGATATATGGCGTTTTATCGACGCCAAAGAGACGAGAGCTAAATTCAAATCTGGAGATGATATTTAGGCTGCGATATAGGTCAGCTAAAGAGTACTGAATTTAGTTCTTATCGCCTTAGACACTCTACAACGATTTTCGTTCACCAATATGTAACAGTAAATAATGGTACAAGGCCGCTAAGTAAGAGAGAGGAGATAAATCGATTACATTGAGGCCAGTGATCAACTAGTACCCATGTTATTAACCACGAAAGGATAGAAGGCAAAGTCAACCTCGGTAGAATTTGTACTCAGAACACAAAGACAGATGAAATGTCGCTAAGCATTTTGTCGTGTTGTATTTAACAGTAAATATTGTCGACGTTAACGGCCTCAAAATACTACCGGACACATGAAGCCTGAACATGCTTCGAGACAGATTACTGCATGAAGGAGTAATAATAATAATAATAATAATAATAATAATAATAATAATAATAATAGTAATAATAATAATAATAATAATAATAATAATAATAATACTCTCTCTTCTTACATGTTACAGTCATTTGACTGCGGCCATGCTGGAGCACCGGCTTTAGTCGAGCAAAACGACCCCAGGACTTATTCTTTGTAAGCCTAGTACTTATTTTATCGGATCTTTTGCCGAACCGCTAAGTTACGGGGAGGTAAATACAGCAGTGGCAGTTGTCAAGCGATGTTGTGGTAACAAACTCAGACACACAAACATACACACACACGTACGCACACGCACACACACACACACACACACACACACACACACATATATATATATATATACATATATACCACGGGTTTCTTTCAGTTTCCGTCTGCCAAATCCACTCACAAGGCCTTGGCCGTCCCGAGGCTATAGTAGAAGACACTTGCCCAAGATGCCACGCAGTGGGACTGAACGCGGAACCATCTGGTTGGTAAGCAACCTACTTACCACATAGCCACTAATAATACTACTACTACTAATAATAGTAATCATAATAATAATGATGATGATGATGATGATGATGATGATGTTGATAATAATAATAATAATAATAATAATAATAATAATAATAATAATAATAATAATAATGATAATGATAATAATAATGAGAAGAAGAAGAAGAAGAAGAAGAAGAAGAAGAAGAAGAAGAAGAAAAAGAAGAAGAACAATAATAATAATAATAATGAGCAGAGGAGTAAGGGAAAATAAGGGAAGAAGTACAAAAAGGACATGAAGAAGAATTACGCAAGAAGGGACTACACAATCCATTCAAAGTAGTCACAAAAGAAGTTGGTGGAAAAAATTGGTGGAATTGGCTGATGAAAGGAACCCTAAAAAAAGAAACCAAGAGCACTATACTGGCAGCGCAGGATCAAACTTTGGTCAAGAACTGGAGGGATGAGGAATGAACAAGTGTCTCCGTTGTGCCGCATCTGCAATAGAGTGGGTGAAACCATTGCCCATATCACAAACGAATGCCCTAGACTTGCTCAAAACCACTACAGGCTGTGACGGGACGACTATGTAGCGAAAGTGTTACATTGGGAATTGTGCGAAAAGCGGAGGCTAGAGAGAGGCTAGACGTTGTATGAGCACAAACTGCAGAGAGTCGGAGACTAGCAACATCCTCTAGGATTTCCCAATCCAAAAAGATCACGTGCTAGAGCATAAGAGACCGGACTTAGTGGTGGTGAACAAGGTACACCACATATGCGAAATAGCTGATGTTATATGCTCCTTTGATCCACGAATACTCAAGAAGGAAGGCAAAAGGTAGATAGATACAACACTCTTAAATACGAAATAGACCGGCCAATGAAAATGGAGGTGAAGATAGTACCAATTATTGTTGGGTCCTGGGTACAGTATCAGAAGGCATTAAGAGGAATAAAAAGGAAATTGGAATAGAGGGCACAGTAGAGCTGTAATAAAAGATTTGCCTCTTTGTCACGGCCAGAATAATCAGGAAAGTATTAGCTGAAAAGAACGAATATCATGGTACCGTAGATTGCAGGTAGTGATTTTTTAATGTTTTTACCCCCATACCTTCGTGGGCTATTTTGAGTAAACACTATCTGAGAGAAATTTTCTTTAAGTATTAGAAATGGCTAAAAAAATTTTTTTTGGTTGCTATTTCTAATGAGTTCAGTATGTGACAAAGTAATTTATTTTACTAAGCCCTTTATAAAATGTAATATTTTGAATTCGCCTTAAATGGTCCCTTTACATACTGAATACTTGGTGAAATTGATTAATAATTAATTAATTTTACCCTCAATTGTTGAAATTATAATTCATTTCTCTCTGTTTAATGCTTCGGTTTTCACCGATAAAATTATGGTATTTGCCAAGTTAGCCCACGTGGGTGGAAAGGGGAGAGCAGAAATTCTTCGCTTGCATATTTTGAATTTGTTAGCACTGTTAGTCTGAACGGATCTTCGGAGGTGAAAAGTCGCCAAAAGGGTATGCTCCTACTTTCAGTGTTTACAAATCCAATTTAAGGAATTTTGAGCTGACGAAAGAAATGTCGAATTGTATTTGGCTGATCTAGAAACGTACGTTCTCAAATAACCTTTGCACTTGTGATTTTTTAATGTTTTTACCCCCATACCTTCGTGGGCTATTTTGAGTAAACACTATCTGAGAGAAATTTTCTTTAAGTATTAGAAATGGTTAAAAAAATTTTTTTGGCTGCTATTTCTAATGAGTTCAGTATGTGGCAAAGTAATTTATTTTACTAAGCCCTTTATAATATATATATATATATTATATATATATATATATATAAAGAGAAATAGATAGGTAGACAGAGAGATAGATAGATAGGAGAGATAGATAGATAGATAGATAGATAATAGATAGATAGATAGATGATAGATAGATAGATAGATAGATAGAGAGAGAGAGATAGATAGAGAGATAGAGAGATAGATAGATAGATAGATAGATAGATAGATAGATAGATATAGATAGATAGATAGATAGAGAGAGAGAGATAGAGAGAGAGAGAGAGAGAGAGAGAAAGAGAGAGAGAGATAGATAGATAGATAGATAGATAGATAAATAGATAGATAGATAGATAGATAGATAGATAGATAGATAGATAGATAGATAGATAGATAGATAGATAGGTAAATACATAGATAGATACATACATACATATCCATATATACATGCATACACACACACACATATATATATACACAGACACACACATACATATATAGATAGAAGCATATATGCACGTGTTTGCATGTATATTGGATGTATATGCGTATGTCTCTCAGTATGTATGTACATATACATGCATGTATGTATGTATGTATGCATGAATGCATGCATTCATGTATGTATGTATACACAGAGTGGGAAAGAGACCGTGTGTACGTGCATTAAAACGAGTATACATGTGTGAACCTTAAATCAAATCCTTTTCTGTTTAATAAATTTAGGGAATGCAGCTGTGCTTGATCTAAACACGGTATTTTATTCTTCCTCTTTCTTCCATCAATCTATCCACGCCGAACTTATATTATTCCGTATTTATGTCTCACTTTTCTTTCTCCTCCTTTTTACACTTTTCTTCTTAAATAGGGTAATTCTAGGAGGTTGCGGGTAATAAGATGTTTGTGGTGTTGAGAGGCATGCAGAGATTAAATCTGATCAGCATTGCTTTATAGGATTAAAGATCTGGATTGAAATAAAGGCGAGTGTACAGCACAGGTTTCTGCTGTGTCGTAGCATAATAATGATAACCCCATCAATCATCAGATGACATGAAAGACACCTTTTATACTGTAGGTACGAGGAATAGGGGTACGCAGAACAAAAGAAATACACGCGTTCATACGCATCGACGCAAGATCACAAATACTCATATGCGAAAATATATCCTTATATACACAGGTGTATGGGGCTGATAATACACACTTATATATGCACACCCATGCTTGTGTATGGATGTATATATATATATATATATATATATATACACCCACACTAACGTACATGTATATGTATACATATACCTCTCTCTCTCCTTTTCTCCCCATAGAGACACACACACACATATATATGTATATATATATATATATATATATATATACACTGATGCGTACTTAAATTCTCACATGCATACACACACATACATACACATGTATCCATGTATTTAAATCTGAATTTGGTTGTGTGTATATTGAGATGTTTGTACGCGTCTGCGTGTAATGCTTGTGAGGAAGCGAATGCGATTTTGTTACAAGTTAGAGATTAAGATTAGTAGTGAATCCTTCATGATTCATAAATTTTCATCGCAACGCATGCACAAGTATATACTACCTTAGCTCACCCGCCTGTTATCTGCTGATCAAGTTTCAACCTCGACAAATCATAACCAGTAACAGCCATTAATAGAGGAACAGCCCTATAAAATTTGCTAATGATGCAAGTCATTATATATCACTGGTTTTTAAGTGTTCATATAATTATTGTAGAACTGGTTAGGAAAATATAATTCAACATCAGGTTTTTATATATTTAGTATGTTTATATTATTTTTCTTTTAATTTCGTTCTGCAGTAAAATATTTCTTTTCTGGTGAGCTGTCGGGAAGAAAATCTAGCGCCATTTAAATCTGGCCCTCTACGGTCTGAGTTCAAATTCTGCCGCGATCAACTTGTCTTTTCATCCGTTCGGGTTCAAGTACTGGTGTCGATGTATTTGACAATTTCCTTCCTCTTGAAATTTCTAACATTTAAAAACCATTATTTTTACGTTAGGAGTTCAAATCCAGCCGATGCCCTCTTTGGCTTCCATTATTTCGGGGTCGTTAAAATAAAATATGAATCCGTTAATGAGGCTTCAGTTCTTGCTCTTATAACACAAAAAATTACTATTATTTTCATATCTTCATTGTTGTAAGTTTCTTTCTTGTAGAGTGTGACATTTGGCATAACTTACTATTTGTTTGTCTACAGATTAAACATTTCTCCCAGTATCCATTCTTACTGTGAGGGAACAGATAGACGTCCTGACCAAGTAATAGAAAAGCCCTACATATAGCGTATAAGATCGGTTGAAATCTTGCCGGGGAATTGAAGATGGAGTTCAATTTCATTTGCAATTTCTTATATCTGGATGTTTTGTTGTCCCTTTTTGTATCACCTAGCTGTCCGAATGTTTTGCGTTCTTGTCCCATTTTGTATTATATATATAAATATATATATATATATATTATATATATATATATATATATATATATATATTATATATATATATGGATTACCCCTACATCCTCACCTCAAACCCACACCCACCCTCACATCCCCACACACCCAAACATTACAAACGCACCCACTTATATACGCACACATCCACACGTCAAAGTAACCAGCCCCTATTCAAACACACACACACACACTCACGCACCTTCGTTTTGGGGATCACCAATACTTTATTGTCTCCCCTTCTTCCTAGCTCTCCACTCTTACTACCTTTGTCCAGATTGTCGCCATGATTGACCGCTAACTCCAAAAGTTTTTATTCTCTCTCTGTTTATTTGCTCATGTTCCTTTCTATTGAAGTGCGCAGGCTCGAAATGTAAAAGATTTTCTCACCTTCCCGAACGTCAAAGTAATACACCTTGTTGTTTATACGCCTGTCTTCGTTTTTCTTTTTCTGTAAATTTCAAGTATATATATATATATATATATATATTATATATATATATATATATATATATATATATATATATATATATATATACATACATATATATAGGATCATAAATAAATAATCAGGTTTGTTCACTTGCATGAACTAAAAGTCGGAGGGGGGCGGGATAAACTACCAGCATAAACTGCCTATAAAAGCAGGTAGTAATTTTATCTATTTCTTACACTTATTCTTAGTGCAACTTTTGAAGAGTGCAGTTCGATTTTAACATTTGTTTTTTCTAAGCCGTAATGAAAGTGACAAAGGAACATATTCGGAATATTTTGCTTTATGAGTTCAATAAAAGCAACAACGCAATGGAATGTGCGGGGAATATTAATGCACTATATGAAGATCCGACAATAAGTGTAAGCCAGTGTCAACGGTGGTTCCAGAAATTCAGAGCCAGAGACGACAGCATAGAAGACGAGACTTGTCCTGGAAAATCTTTAGCGTTCGATGAGGATGTCCTGCAGGACGACCCTGGTGGAACAAAATCCCATCGTAAGTGTTGAGGAACTAGCAAAGAAGCTTGAATTTGGTCATTCAGCCATTCATCGACACATGCATGCCATTGGAAAAGTCAGCAAATTAGGCCAATGGATTCCTCACAAAATTTCCGAGTCAAATCGCGAGCAGAGACTGTATGTGTGCTCTTCTTTGCTGTCATTTCTCACGAATGAACCTCTTTTGGACCGAATAGTGACTGGTGACGAGAAAGGTGTTCTCTATGAAAATGTGGGGCGCCGAAGACAGTGGGTAGGGAAAGGAGAAACACTGGTACCCCATGCTAACGAAGGTCTTCACCTACATAACTGTTATCTGTTTGATGGGATATCAACGGTTTAGTTCGCTTTGAACTTTTAAACCCCAAATAAATCAAGCGATAACGAAGGAGGGCTAATGCGAGCAGAAAAACGACCATTGGTCTCAATGGTTTCAAAACGAAAGATGCTCGTCTATGATGATAATGCTCAGCGACATACAGTCTGAATGGAAAACGATGCCCTACACAACATATTTGCCCCATCAGATAATCATTTAGTCTGCAGTCTTCAAAATCGTTTCGATGAAACAATAAGCGTTCTGTAGACGAGATCACAACAGTACTGGAGGAGTATTTTTGGTCTCGGACAAATGAATTTTGGAAGAGAGGCCTTCCAAGTCTACCAGATAGATGGAAAAGCATTGTAGAAAATGAAGAAGAGTATATTTTAGATTAAAAAAGAACTTTGTTTATCTTAATTTTGAAAAATCGAAGTACAAAAAAACCATCATTGATGGGACGACCCAATACACACACACACACATCTCACACACACACATATATATATATATACATACATAGATACATACACATATATATGCATGCATGCGTATGTTTGTGCGTGTGTGTGTATTTGTGTGTATGCATACATATACTTATATGTATATCATTATCATTATTATTGGAAATTGAATCTCAAAATATATATATAAACTATGAATAACAGCATGTAAATGTTGGATTGAAAAATACGTTTTAGATAGCAAAAGTTGCCTGAAAAGCTACCTTACTTGTAATGATATCTGTATTATCTTCATGTAATATATATGCTAATTATTGAAAACATAATCCATACAATAAATACATTGTATATTTTGAAAATAAATATTTGCCAGTACAAGATATTTTTCACATATCAATGTATATAAATATAAATATATATGAATATATATAAATATAAATGAATTCATGAATAGAGAAATGATATCGGGATAAAGAATAAGTAACTGAGTAAATAAATACAAAAATGCGGAGAAGCGGCGTCCTAGAACGCTTGTTTCAGTAAATATATGTGAGGATGTAGCCATGCGGAATATATGCAAAACATGCCTCCTCACGAATACCACATTGATGATAGGGAAGTTAGATTATCCGAAATCAAATACTACATGGTTTCACGGTTGAAAGGACAAAGCTGTTTGATCCTAGGAAGAATGAGGATTAACAAATACAAACATATATATATATATTATATATATATATATAAAGGAAATATCTGTAGTAAGGGCGAAAAGAAAAAGGGGATGAGAAAGACGAAACAACAAAAAGAATGCCAGTTTATGAGTAAACTAAGAGTGAATGAAATAAAAGAAACAAAAAATAAACTGTTAGATGTGAAAATAAGGGACATTAAGTGATGGACATTTAGAAGTGTTGGAGATATTAAATGGTAATGCTTAAGGACTTGATGCTTTGCTGTTAGAGGTAGGTAGTAAATAAATGAAGCAGTCGAGCGGCTTTAATGGGTAAATGGTCAAAAATGTAAGCGGTCTTGCTAAGGATTGCTTTCTTATTTTTATGCAGCAGCATAAACACCATGGTCAGTTGAATTTTTGACTTGAGGATGGGTTAAGAGCTACTTAAGTGTAAAGTAGGTATTAAGCCTATGCTATCGAGAAAAACAAATATAAAAAAAAGGAAGCGAAAAACTTTCAGTGACCAAAAGAAACCGAAAGAAACCGAAAGGAATAAATAAAAGAAATAAAGAAATAAATCATTGGCATTTATTGATAGGATGAAGGGTATATTTATTTTATGAAGGTTGGAGTATATTGCTCCTTGGGCCAACATGATATGTATACAAGATCACATAAGCGTTGAGTGAATACGGAAAAGAATAAACCTCAATGGCGGACAAGAGAAGGATGTGTATGATATTTCTGGCGTGCAGGTAAGTAATACACATGGACAATTAAAAGATCAATAAAGACCAAATGTATTAATTTGCTCTGAATTATCAAATGGACCTGAGGTGTGGTGTTAAACAGTATGAACACGCATGGAATAAGAAAGATGCGGTCAGACGATGAGCAAACGAGGGGAAATAATGAAGTGTCATTTAGTTACGAAGTATCTAAGATCGAATTCATTCTACGGATAAGTTCAAGAATACTTTAATATGGAAAATTATTATACATATTTATGTCTGCATCTATTTGTGTGTGTATGCATATATAATATATATATATATATATATAGATAGATAGATAGATAGATAGATAGATAGATAGATAGATAGATAGATAGATAGATAGATAGATAGATAGATAGATAGATAGATAGATGCATACATGCACACATATATGTACATACTTATATATGTATATATATATGCATATATATATTAACATATTATGAACATGTTATATATGTATATTTAATTTTATATATATATTATATTTATATACGTATATATATATATTATATATATATACACGCATATATACATATATATATATATATATATATGTATATATATATATATATATATATATAATATATATATATATATATACACGCATATATATATATATATATATATATATACACGCATATATATATATATATATATATATATATATATATATATATATATATATGTATATACGTGGCTTTCAGGGAGTTCTGGATTGTGCACCAGGGCAATGCACGTATCCAGAATTCCATCCTGGTAGCCATTTACTTGATACAGATGGACAACAAAGCTGTCCTTCACCATCCCTACATCCAAACCTGGCAGCCTACCACTTGAGGTTATTCTTCAAGTTGAAGATGCTGAAGGAGGCTATGACAAGTGTTTTGGACACCTAGGCATTAGAAAACTGACATGGGACTCTCACGAAGCGGATGGGGCTCTACACAGAGTGCGTTGAAGTAGAAGGATCCTACTTTCAAGGAGATTAGGCTTATGTATTGCTTAAAATTGATAACTGACTTCCCGGAAAAAAGCTTCAAAATTTCTGAAATGCACCTTGTGTGTGTGTATGTCAGAGTGTTCGCGCGGGCGGATGTGTGTGTGTTCGTGTCTGTGTGTGCGAGTGTGTGTATGTGTGTGAGTGTGTTTGTGTGCGCATGCATATACATGCATATACACACACAAACACAAGGCCATTAATTTTGAAGGGATTGGTTAGTACTAATAGACACTATTGGCCCCAATGTTGAGGTCTAGACCACCTGCAATCATCCAAACAAAAGCCGATCAATCCCTGCTTATAATATCATTTTAAGTATACGAAAGACCATGTCATATAACATTCTTTTTGGATATGTGACTCGAAGGTAGTTAAACTGTTATTTCTGTTAGACCGAACAAACAAACACGCGGTTCCTCATTTAGATTGTAGGAACATTATGGTGCCGCTGATAGATTCTATAGTGACCTTGAAGAAACGGGAGTGCAAACGCTTTTTAATTACTCACCAAAAAAGAACGACAAAACTATAACTGGCATTCCGTCGGTTACGACGACGAGGACTCCGATTGACCCAATCAACGGAACAGCTTGCTCGTGAAATTAACGTGCAAATGGCTGAGCGCTCCACAGACACGTGTATCCTTAACGTTGTTTTGAAGAAGATTCAGTGTGAAACGGAATGACAATGCTGACTCATTTGAAATACAGGTATTATTCATTTGTACCAGGTTAGTAGCCTGGAGCAACATGAAATAAAGTGTCTTGCTCAAGGACATAACATGTCGCCTGGAATTGAACTCACGAAAATACGATCGTGAGGCGAATACCCTAACCTCTAAGCCACACGCCTTCGAGACAAAGATATATACCGTAATTAATTCAGTCTAGTGCTATAAAGTCAGTGATACGTCTAATCCCTTAGCCTAGTCGAAAAGTAGTGTCATCAATAAGTCGGACGCTGATACCTAATTAATAAGGATAGAGAATTAGTTAACCGGATTCAGAAATAAACAAGAAATCGCCTTCTTTTTTTTTTTTTTTTCGATAATGATAGAAATTCTAAATTCTTTCTAATATTCTGACAACTTTTTTCTCTGAATTATGGCACTTAAATATATTTCAAACACACATTCAAGCAAGCATTTGAATGCACAACTGTGACAGACACACGTGCGTACACAAACGCTTGCATACATGCACACAAACAATGCAAAGATGTATATATATATATATACATATATATATATATACACACACACACACATATATACACATATATATTTGTATAGACATATATATATGTACATATACACACACAAATGCATATACATACATATATATATATATGTAATGATATATATATACATACACGTAGATGTATGTGTGTGTGAGTGTGTGTGTGTGTCTCAAATCCCGGCTATGTTTAGACAGGGATGAAGTGCGATATTTAGACAAAATTCTTAAAGTAAACAGAAAAGTCACATTAAGCCAGCTATCGTAATACTGTTTAAACCTGTAGGCATGATTAATTCGAAAACCTTTGAAAAACATAAATATGAGAATGTAAAAGAAAATAAAACTTCAATGATAGATTTAGGTCAATACTATTAGTTTGGTAGCGGATGGAATATTCCAGATGGTAAAACGGTCTTGAAATGCGTTATCAACTTTGATTTTGATTGATTGATTGTTTCAAAAATACTCCACAGTGTCATAATAATAATAATAATAATAATAATAATAATAATAATAATAATAATGATGATGATGATGATGATGATGATGATAGTACTAGTAGTAGTAGTAGTAGCAGTAGTAGTAGTAGTAGCAGCAGCAGCAGCAGTAGTAGTAGTAGTAGTAGTAGTAGTAGTAGTGGTGGTGGTAGTAGTAGTAGTAGTAGTAGTAGTAGTAGTAGTAGTAGTGGTGGTAGTAGTAGTAGTAGTAGTAGTAGTAGTAGTAGTAGTAGTAGTAGTAGTAGTAGTAGTAGTAGTAACCATGATGATGATGATGACGACAACGACGACAATGTTGATGATTTCAGATTTTGGTAATACTGATTCTACTTGATTGTGTGCTGCAAATATATGATCCTAGGTTGTCTCGTTCATCTAGATTTTGACTTAAAATTCCTCGGTTGTTAACAAGCTATTTCATCTATTGGAAAGAAATTAATATCGACCAGTAATTTCCTACGTCCAGTTTTCAATGTTTTAATAGTTTCTGCAGTATTTCAATTCAGTAATGTAATAATGAATCCATTATCAAGTGTTCCTGATTCCTGGAACAGGGTGAAGTGCATTGTGTGTTACTTATTTAGAGTTGGATGAGTTTAGCTTTTGAAATTAAATCGCTTTTTATTTCAGTTTCAATGCTAGTTCATGTAAAATTACGATAGTGTTAATTCGTATACAGACTTTGAAATACGTGACTAAAATTCATTGTAGGTATCCCGATTCACTACATTCTGAGTTCAAATATGGCTGAGATTATCTTTGGTTGTTAATTCTTGCAGAGAGTCGAAAAATTCAAGTATCATTGCAGCGCGAGGGATTGACGGAATTGTAAGAATCGAACAGGACGGTTCGCAGTATTTTTTTACGTTTATTTACTTTTTTGGTGTGACGGTTGGAGACTTAATTTGAAACTTACTTCAGTACCGCCAGCTGATCCTTGTGTGCTACTGGAGGAGTTTCACCTTCGTAAGCAACTGGACATGGTTCTTATTTCAAGACAATTTTCTCTCTTTCTCCCTCCAGTCTCAGCGTCTCAAAACAATGTGATGCATCATGGGTACTACCATTTACTATTTGACTTAACTGTATAAAATGTAGGAAAAGGTGAATCACATTTTTAACTATAAGAATGCAGGAAAATACTAAAATATTGTAAAAACTAAAATTTGAACGATAATGAAGGAAAACAGCTTAAGGTTATTATGACACATTTGTAACTGACAGAACTGATAACCTATTTAACTACAAAGTGATTCACATCATGACTGGATAATGCAGTTTTCGTGTTAGATATAAAATCATATTAAACGTGAGTTCTCAATGTCTCAGTTTATATACACTATACATGTGTACTTTTACTAAGTGTCATTTAGTGTATGCACTTGAAATGTAAAGGTATAACGACAATATATAGTCACTAGCGTTGAAGATGGTGTTACTCCTCTGGTTACGTATCCGAGGTTTCATCCTGATCGCTCCAGTTTTCTTTTACGTGTTGAGTACCAAGGAAGGGCAGATATCAGTCATTCGATTTAATTGGTCTTACGGTGTGGCAGAGGCTGGCATTCATCGCAGACTTTCAATGGAATAGGTAACAGTGCTCTTCCACGTGGAAGTGTCTATGAATGGATCGAGAATTTTTTAAATGGCCGGACAAGCAGGAATCACGAGGTTTGGCCGGAGACCCATTGATCTCCACTACTGACGTGAAGATTCAACAAGTTCGAGAGATGGTTCTCGTAAACCAACGAGTGACCATCGTTAAGGTGTCATGTTCTCTGCAAATTAGTTATGGTTTTATACGAAAGTGTAAAATGGGTACCAAGAGGGCTTACCAAGGTGCATAAGAGCAATCATGAAGGTTTTTGGATAGATTGGTTGCAGGAGAGGAGGCGTGAGTCCATCTTTTTGAGCCAAAAACAAAAGGCAGAACATGGAGTCGAAACAATCGGTATCGCCAGCGAAAAAGAAATTCAATACTCAACCTCCCACAGAAACAAAAAAAAATTAATGCTAACTGTTTTGGTATACGCAAAAGTGCCTAAACTAGAATATTATTTGGGAAAGGGGTCTACAGTAATATGCTAACCAACAAACTGAAACCAGCAATTCGCACCAAACGCTGAGGTCTCTTGTTAAATCATGACAATGCACACCCACACCTTGCCGTCCACACTATCGAGACCATTGAAAAATTAGGATTCGAATTGTTGCAGATCTCGTCCTTTCCGATTATCATCTTTTTGGATAACCATTCTTTATAAGATCGTCGATTTGCTATGGCGAAAGAAGCACAGGAAGAGGTGCAGAAACGGCTGTGTGACGGGCTGAAAACCTTCTTTTCGATGGAATAAGGAAGCTTGAGTAACTCTGAAAAAGAAAACGATCGAAAAGCAAAAAGCTATGTCGAAAAATAACATAATCATTCAATTCCTGCTTTTATTGAAATAAAATAATTAAAAAAACAAGAGTGCGTATGACTTTCGACTCAGTGGCCTTTCTTTCAGTTTTTTTACATTCTGAGCTCAAACTCCGCTGAATTTGACATTGTTCTTTCTCATTTGAGGTAAATTTTAGTCCAACGAATTGACCCCATTACTTATTATTTATTTATTTTTGTAAAGCCTGATACTTATTTTATCATTCTTATTTGCCAAGCTGCTAATTTATGGGGGCGTAAACACACCAACGCAGGTTGTCAAGCAGTAGGGGAGACAGAACCAAAAAGACAAACACACACACACACACACACGCACACACACACGCTCACACACACTCACACACATATATACGACAGGTTACTTTCAATTGCCGTCTACCGAATCCACGCACTTTGGTTTGCCGGAGACTATAGCAGAATACACTTTCCCAAGGTGCCAGTACATTCTACTACAAAAAAAGAAGTACTGGTCTCAATGTCTCCGGCTAAATCTATTTAATGGCGGTGGCCCAGCGTGACTGCAGTTCAATAACTGAAATAAACAATAAAAGATAAGGGAAGGACACACGCGCATACATATGTGTGTTTGTAAGTATGTATGTATCTATGCATGTATATTCATACATTCATATACACAAAACACGTTCACTACACACACACACAGACACTCATACGCGCTCAAATTTCTTCTAGAATGCTTTCATTTTCTAAATTTCATTCACATGGTATTGGTCAACTCGAAGCTATATTGGAAAACACTTGCAGTTCATAACTTGCAGCAGATTTTTCTTGGAACTACAATCTTACGAAGTAAACTTTTTAAATGCATTCCTCAACCATGCTCTTATGCATACAAACATAGTTTGACGGGGACAACTGTCATAGGATATAAATCGTAGAATTATAGTTATCTTGTACCACGTGTCATCATGTGTATATGGTTGAAACGTGAAAAGTTGAAATTGGTATTATAATATACGTATATAATTATCGGTAATATATGTATTTCTCACATTGGCATGTGGCAAGACCTCTTTGGGGGAGAGGAAGGTATAACCGATGAAATCAAAATCAGTATTTCAATGACACTTTATTTTATTAGCCTAGGAAGGCCGGAAGGTAAAATTAACCGGCAATATTTTGATAGAAAGTAAGAGGAGGTAGAGGGAGAAGGAAAAGGGCAAGAAAGGAAGAGAGATAAAGCTAAAGTGTACAGAAAAAAAAAGCGATTGATGAAGTTCTAATGTGGAAGAAAATAACGTCCGAAAAAAACAGAAAACTTCCATAGAAAAAATACGAGTTAGAATCACGTTATTTTTTATTGCATCATGTATTGCCATACAGAATAACAAAAAGAAAAAAAATCATAGCCACAATAACAATACTACCAATACTAATGCTGCTACTACTACTGTTACTACTAGTTTTGATAATAACATAGCGAAGCAACCAAAGTAGCATGCATATGTATATATATATATATATAAAAATGTATGTATGTACGTATATATGTATGTATGTATGCATGTATGTATGTATGTATGTATGTATGTTGTATGTATGTATGTATGTATGTATGTATGTGTGTATGTATATATGTATGTATGTATGTTTGTATGTATACATGCGTACGTATATATGTATATAGCACATGCGCACACATACATGTATGTACGAGGTAAACCGAAATTAACACAAACAAAATGTCTCCCTTCCTACGAAACCTATGCATCAAATGCGAATATTTTATATATATATTTATATATATATATATGTTTTTTGGGCTTGTGGTGTATTTTTTGTCGACTTTTTATTCATTTATTTATGTATTCATTTATTTATTTATGTATTGTATTGTATTGTTCAGATCAAATGTGTGTAGCTCGACAATGCGTCTGCAGACATTAACTAGCGATGAAAAGTATAGCTTAATCACAACTTTCAGAGACAAATAGAGAGATGCTGTTTGACACTAATGCGAAGTTAGCAGTTCCCAGTGTCATTGCAGTTGAGATATTTATGCTTGCAGCTGGAATTTTTAACAACCCACACCAATTAGAAAAATGTTGATAAATAAATAAACAAACATAGAAAATATCATTCTTGAATCTATACAGGAGAGTGACAAAAAAACCTGCTGCTATTGCCTGCTGCTGCTGCTGCTGCTGTTGCTGCATGTGGTTACTCGTTGTTTTAAAATATTAGTCTTTGTTATTCTTCCGTTTTGTTTTTCTTTTGTTTTGTTTTTTTT
This sequence comes from Octopus sinensis, assembly GCF_006345805.1. NCBI lineage: Eukaryota > Metazoa > Mollusca > Cephalopoda > Octopoda > Octopodidae > Octopus > Octopus sinensis. The sequence continues at coordinate 104,364,469 of NC_042997.1, read as the reverse complement.
GGGGAATGTTTTATTTTCTTCTTCTTGTTCTTGCTGTTCAACTTTGTGTTTCTTTATATTTTGTTTTCGTTTTTTTTCTTCTTAACGTTTGTTGCTGTAATGCTGTAATTCTTGCCATTTTTCTTCTGGTGTGTGTGTGTGTGTGTGTGTGTGTGTGTGTGTGTGTGTGTGTGTGTGTTGATTGTTGTTCTCCCATGTATGCACAATTCTAATATTCTCTTTCGTCGTGGTGGCTGCTGCCGTCATGATCATCGTGATCCTGATGCAGCCCTCATGCCGATGATGCTGATGATGACAACGACAATGATGATGATAACGCTCAGAACAATGTTGACGACGACGACTACGATGGTGATGATGATGATGATGATGATGGTGATGATGATGATGGTGATGATGATGATGATGATGAAGATGACAATGATGATGATGATGAGGAGGAGGAGGAGGAGGATGCTAGTGACAACGAAGATTATGATGCTGAAAATGATGATATTAGCACGCCCTCTCTACTTCGTCCATTATTTTACAATTCTTTCCCTCGCACTTTCGTCTTCTTTATTACGAAGCCCTTTATTTTCTTAGGCATACAAATCATCATGAACCGAAACAGCATCCATATCCTCATCTTCATTCTGCATCGCTTCCTTCTCATCATCGTCCATGTCGCCGTCATCATCATCATGATCATCACCGTTATCATCATCACCATCATTATCATCATTATAATCAGCCTGATATTCAGTTTCGGCCATTACCCACCCAGAGAAGTACCTGTTACTTTATAGCACATACCTAGTATCTATATTCCATCCCCTTATTTCATTTTCCTACGTCTTACTCACGCACTTTATTATTTTTTTAACATGTATATGTTCACTAATCTTCCTCTTAGCAGATGGTTAATCTTTAATGAATGACCATTATCTCACCTATTCAGTATCTTCTCTTTATTTAACCTGAACTCCTTGATCTTAATTTCATTTGTCATTATTCACATAACATAGGGCGCCTTATGCGGCCCTCTTTAGCATACTGGGGTCTGGTGGATATTATATATAGACCAGGATCGCGACCCAAATATTAGGAGTAAATTGCATTCAGTCGACATAAACCAAGCAACTGAATAAGTCAAACTACCAAATGTCACTTAAAAGAGATCGGTAGTCTCAAGAATAAGGTTAGAGATACTTACCGAAGATTCTACGCTGTTAAATCGTGGCCGTAACTGTGTAGTTACGAGTTTACTCTTCCCTTTACAGCATTTTCTTTTTCTCTGTATCATTACATTCATTCTTCAATTACTCTTCTTTTTCTTTGACTCTCCTTCAGTCATTTTCCGTCTATCTCCAATTAATTCTAAGAACCTACCCGCTCGCAACTCAATGACTGTGTCCATACGTAGTTGCAAACTTTCTTCAAGCGCTCCTTCAAACTTCGCCTAAATATGTGAGAACAGAAATCTGGATTGTCCCTTCTTAAATGCCGTTGGGCATAAGATTTCCATACACAGAAACAAGTATTCATATACTCGTCAATATCAACCGAAAGGGAATTCTCAATCTCAAAAATTCTTTAATAACAGCTCACTTAACCAAAACTGCATCTAAATAAAGAACATATCATAAACTGAACGAAAAATAAAATACCTACGCTGAAATATTGAGAAATCTAGGGTTACTCTATCCAAATTACAAGTTCAGGATTATTACTTGTCATTCTGGAGGCACTGGGATATATAACACACTGTCTAAGTACCTATCTTGAGAAATTAGGCTTCTCAAAATCAGAAAGAAGAAAGCTTATTCGAAGACTACAGATCTATATCATCACTGGAACTGTAAAAGGTCTGTAAAACGTTTCAGAAGTTTATCATTGAAGTATATATGAGCATGTCTAGACATGCAACTATATGCATGAGAATAAATATATAAACAAGATATACAAATCTGCACATGCACTGACTCTAATACCTCACATATACATACATGCAAAAATATTCTGTTAATGTTATCGAAATTCGAATGGAGAGGCCTTGGATCTAGGTTAGAAACCAGCTCTTTCTCTCTATTTGCAAGAAATTTTGAAATACGATTGTATAATGGCATACATACATACATACATACATACATACATACATACATACATGCATGCATGCATACATACATACATACATACATACATACATACATACATACATACATACATACATACATACATACATACATACATACATACATACATAGTGATCCAAATATTCAAATGCCAAAAAGTGATCAAGAAACCAAATTATTTAAAGTCTCGGAAAATGAGAAAAAAACATGAAAACACTTAAAACGGCTAGAATTTAAATAACTCGCCACAGCCTATAACTGCAGATAGCAAGAGTGGAAAATTCCCATACATATATACATTTCTCTATCACCTTCGTGGTTCCTCATGTCTACATATCGAAAAACTATCATTTGTACTCTGTTTATATTTTATGCTTTCTATATGTTATGCTTTCGTTAACCAATTATTTTTATCATTATTACTATTATTATTATTATTATTGAGTGTGAGAGCAGTTCATGCCATCAAAGTGACACTGGGGTAAAATATACGAAGCCCAGTATACCCATCATGACTACCCGTCTGATAAGGGTACACCAGGCACATGCATCACAACCATATGTGCGCGACATGGTGATCTCATATCAAGATAAACAGCACATGACCTTGCAGGTGGAGCCCAGTTAGAATTTTCTTCAGATCGAGTAACCCATCCCGCTCAAAAGGTCCCTGAATAAGGGTTGTTTAAGGATGTTGAAAGAACCACCCATGTTTCCAGAGGTGAACTATTCAAACCCCAAAGAATCCCTCTCAACACATGGCTATGATGCTCCCCCACTACTTCTGCTCGTGATCAGAGATGCACATATCGTCAGCCACTAAGGGACATGCTCAACTGTTTAAGGTCAAACAACTGACAAGCAAATCTGTGGTATTGAACAGAATTATTATTATTATTATTATTATCATTATTATTATTATTAGTATTATTATTATTATTATTATTATCATTATTATTATTGTTGGTGTTGTTGTTGTTGTTGTTGTTATTGTTGTTGTTATTATTATCATGTGATTAAAATTCACAGTTTATTTTGCTGGGTATGATGGAAAGTGTCAGCTGTCCACAGCCAGCAGACTAAGGTAACACTTGTTTACTGATTATTCTTCAAAAACCCTGCGAAGAATTCTTGCAGTTCCATATTGGTAGTTAAGTGCTGATGCTTCCAAGTGCACCAATTACTATTGGTATCATGTCTACTCTCTTCATTGACCACATCATTCGTATTTCCCACTGCAGATCATCATAGTTGTTTATTTTTTCTTCTTTCACATTGATCCTGTTGTTACTGTGGAATGCTATGTTGATTATCATGCATGTTCTTTCTGTTTTATTCACCACAACAATATCCGGACCCAATGTCTGGTCGGGTGATCGCACTGGATCATTGCATCCCACAGGATTTTGCAATTCTCATTTTCGGTGACTTCTTCTGGGGTTTACACATATCGCGTCTTTGCTATTCGTAGGCCGTGATTTCCACAGAGTAACAAATTGATCATTCTTGCCACATTATCATCGCATGTTTTGTATTCGTATTGTGCCAATTTCGGGCATTCGCTAACAATATACCATACCGTTTCACCCCTCTCAACACACATTCTACATTTGTCTCTGTCAGAAGTGTTGTCTATTCTGCACTTAACATAGTTGGTCCTTAACCCTTGTTCATGAACTGCACATATGAGCACTGCTGTCTCTATCTTCAGGTCATTACTCCTCAAACATAGCCACCGGTATTCCGTATGTGTCTTGCGTTCACATCTCATTCAAACTGACCGTACATTTTTTTTTCCTTTCCAAGATTTTTCTATTTTGGTGTTCATTTCTTGTTTAAAGTTTTCTTTCATTACACGATTTTCAGTTTTGACGACGCCGGAATTCCTTGTATATTTCAATAATGGCTACATGGCATTTTTATATACAACCCTAAGCTATTTTCTTCTGCTTTGATACAGTCCTGGCAAATGACCAAACCTCTCATCCTTTTTTCTGGACAAGTACAGCCTATCGGTGTCACTCTTAGGGTGGAAGGCTCCGTGTACTGTCAACATTTTTCTGATCTTCGTATTCATTTTCATCATTTCTCTCTTTTTCCGTTTCATAATTCCCACACCATACCAGTGATGCGATCGCCCACGTATTACTGATTGGATTTTATTCCACCCAGTCAGTTTTGAGCGCAACACCAACCTTAGTCTTCGGAAATACTCCACCCTCAGTTGTTCTTTCATTTATTTTTCCATTATCTCGTTGAACTCTAGTACAGCAAGGTATTTGTAGCCTTCCGTTTCAATTTGTTTAATCAAGTCTCTATTCGGTAAATTTGTCCCTGCTTGGAGATGTACCTTGCCTCTTTTTAGGTAGATTATTCTGCACTTCTTGAGTCCAAATTCCATTCCAATATCAGTACTAAAACAGTGGACCGTGTTCACCAAGGAACTCACTTGTGTCTCATCCTTGCCATACAGTTTCAAGTCATCCATGAAGAGGAGGTGGTTGATACTTTGGGATTTTTTCTTTAGTTGGTACCCCAGTTTCATTTTCCTAAGTACCAAGGTTCGGGGCATCATGCAGAGAACATAAATCAACAAGGATAAGCTATCTCTCTGGAAAAGCCCTCTTCTGATACCCGGTGTGTCCAAGTTTTTTTCCGTATGATATCTGTTCAGTTATCCACCCCACCATACTTCTCTTCAGGAAACACGTCACATTCCGCGTAATTCCAAACAGATCTAAGCACTTGATGATCCACGAATGTGGAATCATATCATAAGCTTCGCGATAGTCAATCCTGGTCATTCCCAAATGTGTTCGTCGTTTACAATCTTACTTTACCATGTTGTCTATCAATAATTGATCTTTGGTACCCCTGCATCTCATTCTACGGCCTTTTTGTTCCGTCGGTAAAATATCGTTCTCATCAAGAAATTTGTACCGTTCTTCTACAATTCCTCCTGACAGTAATTTCCACATTAATGGCAGGCAAGAAATTAGTCTGTAAGTGTTAGCAACGTTTCATTTTGATGCATCCTTCAGACACTACTCTATTTGTCCTTTTGTCAACCAGCCCGGGTTTTCTTCTCCATTCATCAATGAATTAAATTGCTCTGCGTTCAATGCATGGCAACTACAGCACATGATTATCGCAAATCCCTGTGCACCATCAGGACCTGCTGCTTTCCAATTGCTTATCTTTTTACTCATATTTCTGATACTGTCCTCTCTGAAGTGGAAAGTCTCTTGCTGGGGACAAGAAACTGTTTGCTTCAGGCTGCAAAGCCATTCAGCAGTAATATTATGCCGTTCTTGCTTACTCCATATCTTATCCCAGAAAAACCGACTTTCATTAGCATCAGGAACTAATTTTTCCTGTTTTTATCATCATCAATCTCTTCATAAAATATTTTTTGGTCGGTTCTAAACATTTGTTTCGCCGGTTTTGCTTAACCCGTTGTTCAAACATAGTTAGCTCTGCTTTATTTGCAAGTACGTGCTGCTTCAATTCTTGACTTACAACATTTCAGGGCCTTTTGTATCTACACCATACTTCTTCCTTTTTCAAATTTCCATTCCTTCTTAAGTTCACCATTTCTTTTCCTGAAAGTATTGACACTACACTGTTCAAAGAGCTTATATCTTCTGAAAGTCTCCTTTTCCACCAAGGTTGTTTATTTCCTCTTCTATCCATCCCTGTTCTGTTCTCAGTAGTTCTCAATCGCATCCTTTCCGCAACAATCCTACTAGCAGCCTTGATAAGATTATTTGTCCGTGTGACCTTCTTCTTCTTCTTCTTCTTCTTCTTCTTCTTCTTTCTTCTTCTTCTTCTTATTATTATTATTATTATTATTATTATTATTATTATTATTATTATTATTATTATTATTATTATATTATCATTATTATTATTATTATTATTATTATTATTATTATTATTATTATATTATTATTATTATCATCATCATCATCATCATCATCATTATTATTATTATTATTATTATTATTATATTTTATTATTATTATTATTCAGTAGTTTTATTTTTATAGCGTGCTTTCACTTCACTATCGAGCGCAGATCTGTCCGCCTTGGGTATGTGCTGTGATTTGTTGTGATGCTCTGATGGTTATTGTATGGAAAGTGTTCTGCGTAGGATGTGTGCAGTGCCTAGTAGTGCAATTTTCTGTATGTTATATGTGTTTGTAAGTCCTGGTGTTTTTGATATGTATTTGTCTGAATAATTTTTTATCATGCCTAATGCACCTACTATGATAGGAATTGTTTCTGTTTTTAGATTCCACATTCTGGTTACCTCTATTTCTAGGTCTTTGTATTTTGAGAGTTTCTCCATTTCTTTTAGAGACACATTGTAATCTGCCGGTATTAATACATCAATTAGAAAGCATTTTTTTCTTTATGATCTCTGACAACTATATCTGGTCTGTTGGCCTTAATTTCTCTGTGTATTATTATTATTATTATTATGGGTATTTCGTCCGTCTTTACGTTCTCCGTGCAAATTCTGCCGAGGTTGACTCTGTCTTTCATCTTTTCGGGCTTGGTAATTTAAGTGACAGTGAAATACCGGGGTAGATGTATGCCTATAGTAGAAAGCATTATTATTAATATAATTTTCTATTACATGCCTAATTCATAATGTTGACGATTTTTGTCTATCCGTATCTTACCTCCCATATCACATAAGTATAACATCTAAGATTTCTTAATTCTTTGTTGCGTATCTTAAAATCAAAACTCTTTTAATAAGATGCTTTTTTTTCTTTCGTATTCTAAAATATTTACATTGTCTGCTTCTTTTCCTTTGCATACACTCACGGAATTCAATGTATTCTACTAAATTTTCTATTATCTATATTTTTATTTTTATTGAGTGATTTTCATCATTTATATACGAAAATAGAAAAAAATTGCTATGTCAAAGTCATCTTTTAAAATTTTCCAAATTGTCACAAATGTTAACACTATTCTTCATAATTTGTTCTTTCATTGATTTATTGTTTAGATATTTGGTCGATTTTTTCTGAAGTTTCTGGAATAAATTTAAAAGCGGTAGACATATGAGAGGCTGATTCCTAAACCAACACCGGCCAAACAACAACGTCTCGTATCACGTACTAAAAATATGAGAAAAATACGAAGAAAAAAAACTATTTTCTACTGTCATATTTGAGATGTCGAAATCAATTGTCCTTCGCTAGACATATTTGAAATAATTTTTTTCTCCCTTAGCTTGCATACTAACACGCATAAACACACACACACACACACACACTATATATTATATAATAGATATATATATATATATATATATATATATATATATATGCATAAATATATAGGTATGTATATATAGATATATTGTATATATACATATATATATATAATACATATGTATGTATATATGTATATATATGTAGGGAGGGGGTTGTGTATGCATACTTACATATTCATATATGTATGTATATATATATATATATATATCTGTGTGTGTGTGTGTGTGTGTGTGTATTGAGATAGTGATGGGGAAGAGAGACACCTGCCCTATAATGACTGTTTTGATAAGATAATTATAGTTCTGAAATTTTCATTTATCTTTAACACTTTTCAGCTTACAGTCTTAGTTTTGTTGCTCATTCATCTTTTCATATATATATTTTGTTATACCGACGGAACTACTGGTGTGCCAGATTAAACATATTATTTCATATTTCATATATAGGTGTATTAAAAACCCTGCGGTGCTAAATTTATGTCTCTCAAGATTTGCATGAAATCAATACCAATAATTTACTCAGGATACACAAAATCTCAAACCAAGAGAATAAATAGAAGAAAAATTAAGCAAGAGCAAACGGTAAAATATAGGGCAAAATACAAAAAAAATCGCCGTATACTTCTAACAACTGTTCCTTGAATGTAAAGGTAATTTTGGCAAATTAACAACACAATTGTTCAGTAACTTGAGCAAGCCAGGGATGGCCGTTAGCGCGGGGTGAGAGCAGATATGAAAAAAATAAGTTGGAATTTTCTTCTCTCGATAAGACAAGTAGATCACATGAGAAGAAGAAGAAGAAGAAGAAGAAGAAGAAGAAGAAGAAGAAGAAGAAGAAGAAGAAGAAGAAGAAGAAGAAGAAGAAGAAGAAGAAGAAGAAGAAGAAGAAGAAGAAGAATGCTGGAGTGGTATCTTCTTAAATGGTCAAGGGACCTAAAAGTGATCCGTTGTGGTTGTAATAGTAGTGATTGGAATTGTTCTGAATAAATTCATGGGTAGTGCCAGTTCTGAATATATCGTTTTTAATACTTGCGTTGGTATTACTATAAGGCCCTTGTGATAGTGTAATTTGTGTTGGACGCATTCAAAAGAGGTTTATATTTTGTGATTAAATATAACTCTTTACTAATGCGCTGACTCCTGGTTGCATCGTCTCTGAATTGAGGCTGTGTTGTTTGTTATTGGCGCAAATGTCGATGTGTTCGCTGGATGTTATTTTTCAGTATTTCCGAATATATATCCCCCAGAACACTCCCTTACTAAAAAGGAATTAATTTAATTCTTCAAACGCACACCATCATAAAGAGCAAAAGATAGCCCAAATCTATGAAAAGTTTCCTAACACAAGCTCAAGAACGCTCACAATAACACTGAAGCTCTACATAGATCCCAGATCTATGTAGAACCATCCTTTGACACACACTGATCTTGTTTTGGCCTATGTATTGCTCTCGACACCCAGAACAAGTTAATACATATATCAGGTTCTCCGAAGCACGTATGAAGTTGCTTTTCCCATTGACCCTATTTGAAAGAGAACTCCGAGCCCTCAATTAGGTTGACGCATATACCACAGTTAAGTCTTCTGCATTTTTTTTACTAACGGCTTCAATGTTATTGTCGAGCGTATTTGAGCTTGTGTTAGGAGACTTTTCATAGATTTGGGCTGCCTTTTGCTCTTTATGATTGTGTGCGTTTGGAGAATTCATTTCATTTCTTTTTAGTAGGGGAATGTTCTGGAGGATATATTATATATATGCGTATGTATGTGTATACGCATATATATATATATAATATATATATATATATATATATATATATATATATATTATATATAATATATATATATATTCATACATGAGTGTGTGTGTGTGTGTGTATGTATTTATACACGCACATAATGACAGAAATTAAGGAACCGAAATGAGGAAGCTAAATAGTAGCCGAACAGTTATAGGCAATAAAAAGATAAAGCTTCATTTGCTGCAATTGTTTAAAAATAAGTTCCTGGCGAATATAACATTTCTAGTGCGGATACTATTTCTTACTTGTTACAATTTTGATTTCACTTCAGTTACGTTACCGAGATTTCCTAAAACCATATGGAGGATACAGAATTTCGAGTCCTTACTTCCACAAATCTGGTATATTTTGCTTTGCCTATTTCTTGACATGACTGACAACTGACACACGAAATATTTTCTTTATAGCCTATGCATGTTTTTCTCATATTCCCTTTAACCAAGTAAGATTAAAATACTTTGAAAGAAATGCTTAGAAACCATAACAACCTGTGTTGTTATAGTTCTGTAAATCATTTGGCTGTAAAGGAGAGTTGTCTGTTTAGCAGAGTTATGTATACTCTCTCTCTCTCTCTCTCTCTCTCTATATATATAATATATATATATATATATATATATGTGTGTGTGTGTGGTGTGTGTGTATGTATTTATACACGCACATAATGACAGAAATTAAGGAACCGAAATGAGGAAGCTAAATAGTAGCCGAACAGTTATAGGCAATAAAAAGATAAAGCTTCATTTGCTGCAATTGTTTAAAAATAAGTTCCTGGCGAATATAACATTTCTAGTGCGGATACTATTTCTTACTTGTTACAATTTTGATTTCACTTCAGTTACGTTACCGAGATTTCCTAAAACCATATGGAGGATACAGAATTTCGAGTCCTTACTTCCACAAATCTGGTATATTTTGCTTTGCCTATTTCTTGACATGACTGACAACTGACACACGAAATATTTTCTTTATAGCCTATGCATGTTTTTCTCATATTCCCTTTAACCAAGTAAGATTAAAATACTTTGAAAGAAATGCTTAGAAACCATAACAACCTGTGTTGTTATAGTTCTGTAAATCATTTGGCTGTAAAGGAGAGTTGTCTGTTTAGCAGAGTTATGTATACTCTCTCTCTCTCTCTCTCTCTCTATATATATATATATATATATATATACATATATATATGTGTGTGTGTGTGTGTGTGTAGGTATATATATATGTGTATGTATATATATGTATATGTGTGTGTGTGTGTGTGTGTGAATGGGAGGCAACTCTGTACCGATCTTATAAAGCTATAGTTTTATCTAAAAATACAGTCAAAAACGTTGACTGATTTGCGTCAGTAGACTGCCAGATTGTGGAAATTGCCGAAATATAAGCGTCAAGCAGTGTTTAGGCATAAGTAAAGTTTATGTTAGTTAAAATTTGTTTGTGACATAGTTCAACTGCTAAAAGACAAATTAACTGTAGTTACCGTAGAAAAATCTTTCTCATCTGGTAAAAAAAAAAGTGTAAAATCCTCATATCTCCTCAGTGTCGCCATCTATCAGGATTACCAGACATCGAGGATTCTAGCTCCTTAGATTTTATCAATGGAAAATACTTGTATTTCAGATAAAACTAAAGCTTTATAAGATCTATTCAGAATTGGCTCTGTTTGGTATTTCCCATTGATAAAAGCTTAGGATATCTAAGAATCCTGATAGATGGCGCCACTGAGCAACTATGGTGTTTTTACACCTTTTTACCATTAAAGAAGATTTTCGTTACAGTAACTGCAGTGAATTTGTCTTTTAGCAGTTGAAATGTCACAGACATTTTGGCTAAAAGAAAATTTGCATGGTGCTCCAGCATGGCCGCAGTCAAATGACTGAAACAAGAAAAAGAAGAATATATATACATATATACATATATATATATATAATATATATATATATATATATATATATATAACCGACAGTGGTGTTCAATTACTCATCAATTTAAACTCCAGGTTCTTCGCGTAAAGTTCGTCAAAAGAGAAATCATTAGCAAGCTTTTATTTTGGCAGTAAGGTATATGAACAGAGTTAGATTTGAAACATATTCTGCATGAAGAACAGAATACACGTTACAATAGGGCGTTATCTTGACAGCTGTTTATAGATGGACATAACTTAAATAATAAACATATTCACAAGTAATGTGTTCGTGATTTTAATGGCGTATGAATAAACGCGTTAAGCGCAACCGTTTTATTTACCTTATATATAATATGCGTTTATAATACACACATATTATATATATATCCCCACACTTATATTCACACACACAGACACACATATATATATATAGGGAAGTTATGAGAGGTACTGGCGTCATTGAGACCCAAAGGTGTCAGGTAATGCTGAACAAGTGGTATAGATAGACCATAGTTAAGTTCCAGGTTTGGAATAAGGAGTTCAACGTTGGTCATATGTCAGCGTGTGTATGTAAATTTTTTTTCTTCGTAATGAGATAAAAAAACCAAGGCTGTGTAGATTTTAGAATATTTATAGACAGAAGGTCTTACAGCTGTTTCCAGGATATTTATTATAGCACTTTTAAATAATAGTTAATTTAGATAAGATAAAAAATAGGGAGTGAGGTGGAGGTGTGAGATGTGTAGGGATATTGTATTTATAGATCCAAAATGTTTTTACAAATACAATATCCCTACACATCTCACATCTTTTTTTTTTCCTCCACCGCACTCCCTATTTTGTATCTTATCTAAATTAACTATTATTTAACCCTCCTCTTACAACGTCTCCAATGAAGGGATATAATAAATATCCTGGAAACAGCTGTAAGACCTTCTGTCTATATATAAATGTTCTAAAATCTACACAGCCTTGGTTTTTTTTATCTCATTACGAATATATATATATACATACATATATATATTATATATATATATATATATATATATATATATATATATATATATATCAGAATAGCACGTACTTGCCAGGCAATTTTCACCATAGAATGCCTTAGAGAATTTTTTGTTCGTTCCATGTCAGATACGCCTCTGATCAGGATTTGTGCAGCTTTTCGCAAAAGACTTCGTTGAAGTTTTTTTTTTCAATTTTTAAATTATTAACATGACTGTTTGACCCTTTCATATAACTTTATTCATTAAAACTTATTGAAATTTCAAAAGTTCTTACAACTT
>NC_042997.1:104329564-104347064 GCF_006345805.1 Octopus sinensis | reverse complement strand
TCTCGTCTAGGTTATAGGGCCTCATTATTGTGTTTCCTGTCCTGTTTCTATTCCTTCTTGTACTGTATTTTTTGTAATGTATTTTTATTTGTGTTGTTTAATTGTTTGTTTTTACGTCTGTTTTTGTCACATTTTTTTCCTTGTTTTACCCCTCTGCAAAGGAATTTTATTTAATTCTTTCGCAGGAAGGATTAGTTCGAAGAGACGTGTTCTGTCCTCACCTTCGAAACATGCTGGAGTTGAACTAGGGACAGCTGATAAAGGGGATTTTTCCTTGTGTAGTTGTCTTGTACTGTTTTTCGTTTTGTTAATTAAAAATGGTCCGTTCCATGCTGTTTTTACTTTTCGTTTCTCGTTGAGTTCTACGTCTATTTGTGGTGTCCTGTACACACGTATATATATTTATATATGCATGTACATATACATGTAGATGTAGGTAGTACATATATGTTTGTATGTATGCATATATTTTATTTATTACACTATACATATATACATATATACATATATTATTTATATTATACTTACTTAATTGAACGCAACGTATTCATTTCCAAGTAATTATACCTTAACCTTTTTGATGCGACGCTATACTGTTTTCTTCCTCCGTCCTTCTCTAATTCCCCTTTTCCCCCTCCCACTTTCACCGTTTTCTATCTATCTATATCACCCCTCTTTATCTTTTACTCTCTTTCGTTGCTTACATGTGACCATCGTCCATCCTTCTTTTTTTGCACAGACGTTCAAAAGACTGGACGTTTTCTTTCTCTCTCTTCTATCTTTACTCTTTTCAAAGAAAATATTTCTCCCACCGTTCATATTTTCCTGCTGTTCTGGTCTAACGACCTTCCATGTTTATTTTCGGTAAGTTTTCTTGTATATCTGCACTGTCATGTTTTGCTCCCAAATTCGACCCTCCATAAATCCTAAATTTTATTTTAGAATTTATGGGAGCGTCTTTCTTTGATGTCTCATTGTCGTTGAATCCTCCAAATGAGGAGTAGATAGACAGCCGATAACTGCTGGAGGGTCGTGCTCTGAGTTTTCCATTTTCCTCTCTTATTGTTTGCGTATTTAACGCATTTGTTTTCGTATTTTGTGTGGTATACACAGTTAGTGACGTCCTTTACTCATATATGCATATATATTATTTACATTATATTTATTTAATTGAACGCCACGCATCCATTCCCAAATAAGTTTTTTATATATACTGCGATGGTTTTTGGTAAGCCACGTCGACGGGAAAATGTAGATTTTCCCGTACGTCTGAGACACGAGCCCACATTCCTTTGTTTTCACAACAAGTGTGCTAACCATCTTACACTACCGAACAACCGTAGGTTTTCCACGCGCACGTGAAAACCTGATTTTTTTCCGTTGTGGGCTTATTTGCCCCATTATTAGACTTACTTTATTCATTGCACGGTGATCAAGTATAAGCTTTAAGCTTATAAAATACGATTATTAATATATATATACACACATACATGTGTGTGTGTGTGTGTGTGTGTGTGTGTGTGTGTGTGCCTGTGTCTACATATCTAGATATGCATTCTTTCTCTTTTATATATCCAAATGCATGTATATGTATTGAAATATGTACTGAAAACTCTTACATCTTAATTAGCAGAAATTTAATCAACATGTAACAATTGATACTACTAAACAGAGCCAATTATTTAACGTGTGACAATTAATATTACTTGTAATAACGTTTTCAATTAACTATAAACTGTTTGCTTTGTATTTTATCTTGCTGTTGCTTTTATTCGGATGAAAATTATTCTAGTTATATTTTTTTGGACAACCCAAGTCTATCAGATCTTAGGATTAATGCATGTTGCCACGTTTGGCTATGTTTAAAAATGAACTTCTGTATTTAAAATGAGTTGTTATTATTGTTTTTGTATTTCTGCCTGCAAACGAAACTGTCAGCTATCACAAACGTTAATCTAGTTTCAAGCTTAAGCTGATAAGAACAAACATTATGAGATTATGGGCATGATCTTGCAAAAATTTTAACTAATAAACTATGTAGTCGGTAATAAAAAAAAAATAACTGTGAGGCATACGCTATTACATAGCCTTCTGTGTTTAACACTCACATACAAAAACGTGTGTTCGCAACCTTATACACATACTAAAGCCTGGAATACGCAGAATATCCATAGTGGCATGTCAAAGAGCAAAGGAGCATGAACATAAATAGGTATTTGATAGAACTAATATTGATACTGCTTCAGCGGCTGTTTGAAAGGGTTTTATATAGTTTTCAATCTTGCCTTTAAGCGGAGCTGTCGGGTGTTTACAACTATAATCTTGTAGGTTCCTGTACGTTTCATTACTGTCACCTATTTAGCCATAAGATGTCAGTTCCTAAGCCATGTGCATATACACACACGCACGCACGCATAATTACCAACGGAAACATGTATAAATAGATGCCTTTCCATACACACATATGCACGCACACACACACATACACACACAGACACGCACGCGCGCACATATACACACTCATATACACACACACACACACACACACACACATATATATATATATATACCTATAACGTATATTATATACATATATATATATATATATTATATATATATATATATATAACGTATATGATATATAGTATATATACCAGACATAAATATATATAAGTGTAACGTATATTTATATATATAATTTACACACAGGCACGTGTGCATATATGTGCATGTCTGTATATATGTATATACTTATATATGTATGTATATATTTACATAATATATAAATATAAATATATATATATATATATATATATAGATATATATATATATATATATATATTATATATAATATATATATATATTATATATATATATTATACATATATATACATATATTTTCATGCATACATACACACACACAGGCACACACATATAATATACGTATGTATGTGTATATATATATTACAATGATTGGCGATGTCATGCTCCCAAAACACACGATTAGGGCTTTAATAAACTCCCTAATCTGACCGGTTATAGTAGGACTTCACTTCAAAATTAAGAAGCTATGCATGCGTGTGCATGTGTGTTATGTATTTTGTGCGTATGTTTGTTCAGTTTGTGCCTGTGCGTTTGTGAGTGTGAGTGCGCACGCAAGCACGCACGTACGCACGCACTTCGGTGTGTTTTTGTTCGGTGACAGCGACAATATAAACAAACAGCGAGGTCAACATGACAGCAATGAACGTCAGCAACCCAACCCCCAACCACAGTAAGGAGCACGCATCATTCTGTCATACACCATGGTATGATTATCAAGGCTGTGCTTAACATTCTCACCACTATCAGCATCGACCACACCGACCATGATGACGACGACGGCCACTACCACCACCACCACCACCACCACCACCACCCCAACACCAACACCAACACCACCACCACCACCACCACCACCACCACTACCACCACCACCATCACCACCACCACCACCACCATCACAGCCATTACTAGCTGCTCAAGCCTCCACCAACTCCAGCGTGATCATTTGAACGTCCTGTCAAGAATAAACCCTTCACAACGACCGCCGAGGAATCACTCCCCGTTACTATCGACACCACCGTCGCCATAAACTTAGCGACGAAAACAACAACAGTTCCATCCTTGTAACCACTACCACCACCACCACCACCACCACTACAACCACCAGCACCAACAACAATAAAAATTCCGCCACCATCAATGCCATTACCGACACCACCACTACCAGCAGAACTAGTAACATCTCGTGAGTTCCCACAGCAATATCAACACCGTCACTGTTGCCGCCTCCGTCTTCACCACAGCCGCCGACGTCACCACCACTACTCCCAGAACTAGTAACAGCTCTGATGTTCAACGTATACGGCACACAGCGCCGCTAGTGCTTCCACCATTGTTGCCACCGGCAACACCACTGCCGTCACCGCCACCATCACCATCACCACGAGCACCAATTCTACTGTCATCACGATCACCATAACTACAATGACCACCATTAAAAGCGCTACCACTGAAGTCAACCCCTACCTACTCAACCATTATCACCACCACGATGATGACTACTATCCCCACCAATACCTTTGTTACCAGCACTACCACCACCACCACCACCAATAACATCAACGTGAACAAGAACGTGATCATAACATTAACGTAAACAAGAAAGCAGGAGACCTAGGAGATCCCTCGATCTGTTATATAAAAAAAATAGAAATTAACTTTACGATATATTAAAATTGAGGGACAAAATAATGTAGTGTCGAAAAATAAATTATGATAGTCATGGATGGAGCGATGTGATCACGGGTTTGCCCCATCAGAACTGAATTTAACACTGCCTGCCTTACATATATAACACTACCAGTACTTTTAGCAAATATCTTTAGAACTAATAAGGTGCCGAGCTAATAGACTCGCTAGCAACGAGGATAAAATGCTCAGCGGCATTTTGTCCGGCTTTATGATCTGACCTCAAATGCTGCGGAGGTTGACTTTGCTTTCATTCCATCGTGGTTGATAAAGTGAACATCCGTGGAGAACCGGGGTCGATGTAATCGATTCAACTCTTCCAGCAAAATTTTCTTGTGTTTATGGGAGAAAGAATTTTTGAAACAACTTCATCAGTAACCTGATTTCAGTCATACTACAAGAAATTCTCGCAACCATAACCACTATTACCATTACTAGCCTACAATTGGCACTGTTACCATAAGCAGCAGGCTACAAAAACACTACCACTACTCTCAACACGAAGACTGTTTGACTAACCCAAAGGCCGTCGCTCTTTTCTGTCATACGGATTTATAAAGCGAAGAGAAGTTTTCTGTATGCAGCGACGTTCAACATCATTACATATGATTAATTATACAGAAGCAATCACATACAGGGACAGAAAAACATAGACACATGTATACGCATATGTGCGGGTAAATGCATGATTTTGTATGAGTATGTGTGGGTATACATGTAACTTCCACATTCTGATATAAAATATTGGCTCTGCTATACCAACATGGAAATATCCGCAGCCTACCCTTGACGTATGATATTGTTGCAAAAATTATTTATAACGTTATTTGCAGGAAGTATTTGCCCTGATGTATACAACAAAAGCGTGTGAAAGCCAGTAATATTCGTAGCTTTTGAAACAAGGAATACTGATAGAGTACTCCAATAAAATCAGCATTCCAGAGCAAACATTACAGAGTAGATGTTGTTCTGCGAGACACGGAACAAAATCATGCACTTTTGTATAGCTTAGCTGCCCAGCGGAAATGAACATATAATCAAAAGTCCAGGTAAACAGAACATTTATGGGGAATTAATGCAGAACTTACTGCTCTTTACCCTGACTAGAAATTCTCATTTGTACCTAATCATCATAGATGCATTAGGCTATGTATTCCCAAATTTACACAGGAACCAAGAAACACTGGGTTTTCGAAGAAAGAATAAAAGAAACTGACGCGGTTTCTCCAAGTTCGATGTATTAGGGACACAATGACGTTTTGTAAGACATTCCAGAGGTCTTCCAGAATGGCTGCAGTCAAACGACTGAAACAAGTAAAAGAATAAAAGAATATATATACAAATATACATACATATATATGTATATGTGTGCGCGTGTATGTATATATATATATATATATATATATATATATATGTATGAACAAAGAGAAAACACAACGCGAGGACGTGGAACAAGTATAGTGTTATTGGACGCTCAGGAAAGGAAAGAAAGAAGGAGGATTTAACGTTTCGAGCGGAGCTCTTCGTCAGAAGCATAGAAAAAGGAAATGTCCAAGAAAGGGAAGACGGAGAAAGAAAATCGCCAA
Organism: Octopus sinensis; assembly: GCF_006345805.1. Classification (NCBI taxonomy): domain Eukaryota; kingdom Metazoa; phylum Mollusca; class Cephalopoda; order Octopoda; family Octopodidae; genus Octopus; species Octopus sinensis. The sequence goes on along the minus strand of NC_042997.1, from coordinate 104,341,185 downwards.
CGATACACACGCGGTCACATATTAACTATATATATGCATACATATTCTAAGTGTGTATGCTCGCCTATATGTAATGCATACATGCATATCCATTTTCATTTACATGTACATATATATTATATATTATATATATATCTTACACACACACACACACACATACACACATACATACATACATATATATATTACACTGGTACACGTAAAAACACAGAAAAAGCGAAAGGACTCTCTATTAAGAGAGGAGATGAAATGTAAATACGTATTTATTCAATTATTCATTTACTTAATTTATTTAACCCTATTCGGATCAATTTAATCTGCCAATCAAAACAGATTACACGAGAAATGCATAACATTACCACGTGTCGTCCACAGAATACCGACAAACGTGGCAGAAATTCTAGCTATCGGCAGATTGAACAGTCGACGGGGTGTGTGTGTCTCGAAATGGTTATTCTTTACAACACAATCTTTTGTCATTGCAGCCCCGGGCAAATCACTCAAAGAGCCAGCCAGCCAGCCAGCCAGCCAACAAACCAACTAGCTCATACAAATAAACCTCTCTAAACCGCAAACCATTAACATCACCATCCCCAAAAGCGCTGCTGCTTTTATTCATTCCGAAATCCCTCTTCCACAAAGACACTCTCTCCTTCTCCGAAAACGACTTCATCTCCTATACTAATCTACCCACACTAGCCCACCAATCTCCAACCTTCCTGATTCTAAAATACCATTTCTGTCTCAGTTGTAAAGAAGACGCTTTTCAGAATACTAATCAGTAAATGGGTTTCTATTGCCAGCTTGCAGGATATGTGTAGCTGTATGTTTATGTGGCTGCGGTCATTTCCACAAATATCGGCATGTATGTATGTATGTATGTATGTATGTATGTATGTATGTATGTATGTATGCATGCATGCATGCATGCATGTATGTATGTATGTATGCATGCATGCATGTATGTATGTATGTATGTATGTACGTATGTATGCATGTATGTAAGTATGTATATGTATTTATGTTTGTATGTATGAATGTGTGCATGTATGTGTGTATGTATGTATGTGTGCGTGTACGTATGTATCCATACATGCATGCATGTATGTATGTATGGTGGACGTATGTATTTATGTATGCTTGCGTGCACGTATGTATGTATGCATATATATAGGTCTGTATGTATGCATGTATGCATGTATGTACGTATGTCTATGTATGAATATATATACAGATATATATATGTATATATATATGTGTGTGTATATATATATAATATATATATATATATATATATATATATAATATATATATATATAGATAGATAGATAGATATAGATATACACACACATATATATATATACACATCTATGTACGATTGTGTATATATGTATGCATGATTGAAGGAGAGAAAGCATTTGTTGAAGATGATAGTTCGCTGTTTGTGTATCTTACTGCATGGATATTTTCTGAGTGACTGGTGTGTATTTATTTATATGGGTTTGTTTTTGATAGTGTTTCGTACGTAGTATTAGTGCGCGTACGTGTGTGAGTATGTAATTGTGTGCATGCGTGCGTGTATGTGTGTGTGTTGTGGTTTTACTTCATTTTAAGAGACTTACTAGATCATTCTGTGGAAAATGTGTTGGTCTTTTTGTATACTGATTAGCTGTACGGATGAAAATATTTGTGTGCATGAATGTGCGCATACACATATATAAATGCGATAGACACGCACACGCACATATTGCTGAATATACGTATACATATGTATGTGCGTTTGCATATCTGCATTTATGCATGTGTGTATGTCCGTATGTATGTGCGTTTTGTGTGTGTGTGGTACTGTATCTTCCTTGAAATGGAAAATAGTAGAATGGTTTAAAAAGAACAAACAAAGAACCAAATCAAGAAATGAATATTATATTAACAAGAAGAAAGAGAAGAAAATAGAATTGGCAAAACAAGAAAATATATAGAAAAAATATCTAAAACGAAGGAAAGAATAGTTAAAAGATTTAGGGCGAGAGTAAAAGAGAAATGGCAGAGGATGTTGTTGATGACAGACAGAAAGAAAGAGAGGTGAGGGAGAAAGAGTATAGCAAAGAAGTAGAGAGTTAGGGAAAGAGAGCAAAGAGTTAGGGAAAGTAGAGACTTAGGGAAAGAGAGCAAAGAAGTAGAGAGTTAGGGAAAGAGGGCGTATAGAGTGACTGAAAGAGGATGGAGAGTAGAGGACAATGTGAAGAGAAAGTGACTGAGATAGCAAAATGGAGAGAGAATGAGAAATAGGGAAGAAAGTAGAAAAGAAGAAAGGAAGAGACAGGACAAGGAAGAGAGATTGAGTGTTTGTGTGTAAGTGTTTATGTATGTGTGTGTATGTGAAAACGGGAGAATGGGGGTAAGGGAGAGAAAAGGAGGGAGAGAGAGAGGGAGAGAATGCAATACAATTGCAGGGAAGTAATAAGAGCGAATAAGGGAAGTGTGTTGGGAGGTAGGGAGAGACAAAACAGAGTAACAGTTAATGAGAATAACAGGAAGCAAAAAAGACATGTTGAATCATCTGAAGACACTGATTGGCAGAGAGAATAAGCGAGAGAACAAAGACAATGCGAGGGAAACTGTGTAAGATAGATACAGAATAGAATTAGGAGGGAGAAATATGAAAGAAATCAGATATCGTGTATAAGGTAGGAAGTGATGAAGAAGAGTAATATATAAAGCGAACATAAATACAAACATACACTGACAGAATATTAATAACATCATAAAAGGAGAGAAAGGAAAAGCAAGAGAGAGAAGGTGAGACAGAAAGCGGGAGAGTAAGAAAGAGAATGATATACGGATTCAAATAAAGAAATAAGGCGTCCAGTAGGAATTACTAGAAGATGGAAAATCAACGAGGCAAAGATTGTTTAAACAACACCTGACATACACATTACCTCATAGATACAGACACAAAACATACGTCTACGTACGTCTCATTGTATGTATGAATTGTATGTCTCTATGGATGCATGTATATAGATAAACATGCATTCATATGATAACATTAATTTATTTTTCACACACATACACGTATGTACAGATGCTTATATATCCACGTACAACATCATTATCTTCGAAGAAATATCAACATTATCATCATACGAAACGTAGCAAAAAAATTAGTGCTGGCTATAATTTCTGCAGAAATAACCTTAATAAAATAATTATCATCATCATCATATTCAGTATCAGCATCATAAGCATCATCCTCATCACCATTTTCTATCATCCTCATTACAAGCCATCAAGAACAACACATAAAACAAATTATTTAGCACAATACTAACAACAACCAACCTTCGCTTCGACATTTCTCCTAAATGTACGTAGCATCAACTCATCACTCAAAGCTCAAAATTGGAAGATTCCATACATAGACAGTTGGCTTGCTGAAACGTCACACTTCATCCCTTTCTTCAGCCTATCAGAAGCCCACGTAAACAACACTGACATCAATGCTGAGAGGAAAATTAAAAAAATTCAACATATGTACAGATTGCACAAACCAAAATAAAGCAGGAGCAGCCATTTTTCTCCATGATTGCTTTGCCTTGAGTGCCATTTCTTATGGCGTCCATATTCCTATTCAAAAAAGTTAATGAATCCATATCGCTATTCAAAAGGTTAATGATGTAACCATTGTCGGTTTCTACAGATCTCCTCAAGCTCATTTACCCTGTTTTGAAGAGTGCCTCAACAAAATCAAATCTTTTCTCCAAAAGTACAACTCCATGAACATATTGTTGATGATTCAGTTTTAACATTCCTTGGGTGAACTGGTCTACGGATGCCCCAAAACTAGGTAACTGCACTGCATCAGACAAAACTGTAACAGAACTACTATTTAATTTAATCGATGAATTTTCCTCATCCAACCTCTGCTTGAGCCAGCCTGACAAATTAAAACTACTCAGGACCTGATATTAACGAACCACTCTATGTCCATCCGTAGCATTTCAGTTGAAAAACTTCTCTCTCACTACAATAGGGTACTGCGCAAGCTTAGTTTCAAATATGTCAAAGCCAAACGAGTCACACTCGCATCAGTGAACTTGTTCACTAACATCAATCTTCAGAAAGCAGACTGAGGTGCAATTAGAAAAGATCTATGACTTATCGACTGATCCTTCATTCACAGTTCTGACATTGGAACAACAAGGCAGCGCCTTGAGGAAATTGTCTCTTATACATTCTCTTCCTTCAAAACTCACGAGCACTAGTAGAAATAGGTTCCCAAGAGAGAAGACACACATTGTAAGAATCAAGACTCAACATAAAAATCAAGCAACAAAAATGCTACCACTAACAGCATCCACATTCAACAGCAATGAAAAAGAACTGAATTGGAAAAATATCATTTACAGATCAAAATGAAAACCTACGTCAGCAACCAAAGAGTTACAGAGAAAAACTGGTTAATCAAGAAAATCAAACAGAATTCAAAGTGTTCTGTTCATATGCCAACAAGCATAGGACCGCACTCTCATCCGTTGGTCCGCTATCATATATTTTGATCTTTACAGAGACGATGGTTTAGCTTTCGCAAGAAGATTCGTTGCCGGGCATTAGGCAAATGTAAGAACACTGCCTTTTATTAGCAAATTCAGCAATACAGTAACTGTAATCATTCATTTAACTTCAGTTACGTGTCTTTATATTTCAATACATTGGACAACTAGATCATAAGCCATTTAGAAGACTAGTTGAAAGTACGAGGTAGATTATTCCATCTTCCTGCATTGTTTTACAACCATCAACCGCTTTAGCAGAAAAACTTTCAGTCGGCCATCAAAGAGGAAAATATTCGTAAATCAGCTCACTATTCGTTTCTACTCTAGGCACAAGGCCCGAAATTTTGGGGGAGGAGCCAGTCGATTACATCGACCCCAGTACGCAAATGGTACTTAATTTATCGACCCCGAAAGAATGAAAGGCAAAGTCGACCTCAGAACATAAAGACAGACGAAATACCGCTAAAGATTTTTCCCGACGTGCTAACGGTTCTGCCAGCTCACCGCCTAAAACGCAGCTCACTATTACAATATCGTTTTACTAGAAATTCGAGGAGCAATTTTACCTTTAACTCGAAATTTTATGCAAAAAACTAGACAAATACACAAGACAGTTGTGGTTTTTTACACCTTTATAACATAAAAGAGTATTTTTTCTCAACGGTAACTACAGTGAAGTTGCCTTTAGAAGTTGAAATATATTATAAATATATTTAAACTAAACCAAAGTTCGCAATATGTATGTATGACTACAGCCATGCTAGTGCACCGCCTTTAAATGTTTTAGTCGAAGAAATCGACACCATCACTTTTGCCGAATCACTAATGTGTGTGTGTGTGTGTGTGTGTGTGTGCGCGCGCGCACACACACACACACACTCACATGTAGCTGTATGCATATACAGATATGTTAAATATATAGTAAGTTGGAAAAATAAGCGATTAACAGCAACTACATGAGTTAATATATTCTAACTCGTTATATTACACATGAAAACAAGATCGCAAATCTGATTTTGTATATATGTAAATATATATATATATATGTTTGTTTGTGTGTGTGTGTATGTGTGTGTGTGTGTGTATGTGTGTTTGTGCATATGTATATGTATGTGCGTATATATATATATATATATGTGTATGTGTGTGTGTGTGTGTGTGTGTATATGTGTGTATTATATATATATATATATATATATATATATATATAGGGAGGTGGTGTACAAAACAAACATATACATTAGTACAACGCTCAGGAATAGAAAAGTCTTTTACGTTTCGAGCTTACGTTCTTCTACGGAAAGGGACGCAGAAAAAACAAGAAGCGAAAAAATGTGTGTAGTGGCTAACGATCTTTCATGATATATATGAACTGATGGATGGATGGATGGATGGATGGATGGATCTATTTATCTTTCAATCTATCTATCTATCTATCTATCTATCTATCTATCTATTATATATATCATATCTATCTATCTATCTATATATATATATATATATATATATATATATATATTATATATATATATAATCTCTTTTTCCTCCCTCCCCCTGTCATGGTGTGTGTGAATGTGCATGGTTATATTTATTTATCTTTCCGTACATACATTCGAATATATGATCATATAACAAATAAACGAAAAATGCAGGAAATAATAAATTTGTGCATGAAGAGTCTGCAATAGCCAGAGCTGTGTGCCTTTCTTATGTCTGAACGCATCCGTGTGTTTTTAGACATACATGTTAGGCACATATATGCATATACATATTGGTATATATCTGTATATAAAATATATGCATGTATGTGTGTGCGTAGACATATAAAAAACATATATGCAGCTGCCACGAGTTCACATTCAGCCATTCAAACGGAGGCCATCTTAATATAATAAATAAATGATAGCTAATAATAAAGGAAAGAAGTAATTTGCTGCGAAAGATCATTCCTGATTCAAAATCCAAACACCCAAACACTGACACACACTCACAGATGTAGACACAGATTTATCCGTACATGCGTGCGCATATACGGATAAATATTAACACATATACACGCCGTCGCTTGCGTGCATATATCGCAAACCACCAGACGCAGGCTTATTGTGGGAGGAGAAAGATAAACATACATACAGGAATGTACATAAGTTTTTATCAATAGTAAATCTTCAACGTGAGGCTGTGCATCTATTTGTAACGATATGCGCTATATAGAGCCGTGTGTACTTCTCGCATTGGTGTGTGTGTGTGTGTGTGTGTGTGTGTGTGTGTGTGTTGTGTGTGTGTGTGTGTGTGTGTGTGTGCGTGCGTGCGTGTCTGTGTTTTGTATGTGCGCTTGTGTGAAACAACAATATTGGAGCTAGTGTTAGTACGCCGCTGTGTTAAACACTTGAGCTGAATCGAATCTGACATTGCAAGGTCAAGATTGAAACAGAGGGAATTGGTCTGTTTGGAAAAGAAAAGCATCGTGAGGATTTCATGACTCAAACAAACAAAAATACAGGAGATGAAGTCGAGGTAGTGGTGGAGGGGGTGGAGTGGCGAGAAGGAAGAGAAGAAAGCTATTACGAAAGTAGGAAAGAGAAGCAACGATGAATGAATGAATGGCTTCGTTGTTGGAAATAAGGAGGAGATTTTAATACGTGGCAAAGTGATGGGGCGTGCATTCTAGATTGATCTCCGTTAATCAAATATAGTGATCACGCATATTATCAGTTATAGAGTGTAATTAATGGGGTTAAGCCACTGGGTTTTACTGTTGAGCCTCGTGTGTAATGGGTCGCAGTCTGTGTAAACGATGGTTGATTTAAAGGATACATTTGAGGGCAATGTGTATTTGTATATTTACAGGCGTATGTGAATGTGTATGGATATATAGATTATATATATACAATACTCACACATACACACACAGGCGCAAATACACACATACATATATATATAATTACACTTATAACAGATATATGTATCTCTTCCCTCTATCTAACTGTCTCTCTATTCATCTCTTTGTATCTTCTGTCTTGTTGAATATATATGTGTATATGCGCGCGTGTGTGTGTACGTGTGTTTGCGCGTGCGTAAGCGTGTCTGCACGCGTGCGCGTTTCTTGTAAGCTATCGTTTAAAGAGCGAGAACATTTCTTTGACGAATTCTGAGATGATGGAAAAAGGACTAATCTTGCAAAAATCATTGCTATAGATAGATAGATAGATAGATAGATAGATAGATAGATAGATAGATAGATAGATAGATAGATAGATAGATTGAAAGATAGATAGATAGATAGATAGATAGATAGATAGATAGATAGATAGATAGATAGATAGATAGATAGATAGATAGATAGATAGATAGATAGATAGATAGATAGATAGATATAATGTATTGATCCGTGGTATAATTCAACAAAGAGAGCACTCCATCTGGTGAGAGTCAAATATTGTTGTTTAAGGGTCACAATACACGCTTTCGGGCGCTACTAATAGTTTTATGTGAAACTATTAGTAGCTCCCGAAGACATGTATTATGACCCTTATACACACACACACACACACATATATTTAGAAGGTTATTCTTTTTGCTTTAATATTCAGGTGGAGATTTTGGTAGTTGTTTTTAAGGTATCGGCACTTCAAACATGCTGGAGACGGGCCATTTTCGCCCTAGCTCCCTTGATATAATTATATACATATGTACATTATTATCAATTTAATGTATTAATTGCCTATAAATTTTTATAGCATGCTGACTACTTGATAGAAATCATTAACCTGATTTTTATCCTTATATTCTTTTATGAATTAATAAATAATTCATATATATATATATATATATATATATATATAGGCAGTTATATAAAATTAAAGATTCTCTTTAACTTTAATAACCTTCGACACGTCAAAAACTAGCTCAGCATAATTATCGACCACATTTACTAGTTGTGGTTAAATGCAACACTTTGGTTAAGTCTATTTAAAACTAGTCAACTTTTTAACGGCTGCTTTCATTAGTTCTGTCGAGTTCCTTGTATTTCCGACCTACACCGCCTAGCCTTACTAAAATGCTCACATTATTCTCACGCTAATCATGATATTTAACAGCATGTTCTATCTGACTTTGGTTTATATGCTAAAAGGTAAAGTTTATAAGCTCAGACCAATTCTATAGAACTATAAAATGTATTTCAAGATGTTGATAGAAACAACAGTGAAAAGTTAACGATTATTAACTCTTGCTTACTCTAGGGCTGTGGTTTATCATAGTCTTCGGAAAATATTTTGCTGGATTTTTTCCGATTTTCTTACATTAAAGATTCAAATCACAAAGAAATCAATTATATCTTTCCTCTCTCCAGGTTCGATGAAATACATTACTTGTCCTGTACTGGAGTCGCTTTAATCTATTAACACTATCTCCTCCGAGATTGCTAGCATTGTGCCTAAATTGGAAACAGTTTATGATTGCTTTAATTACTGTGTTAACTAGCGTAGTATCTTCAGCATAATTTCGGAAGCATAGGTGTAATCAGCCTCGGCTCGGTAGCCACTTAAAAATTTGATTCTTACGAATATCTTAGCATCAAAAAATTACTTTGAAAAGTAGCGCCCTCTTCCTGATATCGTATTGATCAACTGGAAGGTGGCAACATTCTGTTAGTTATTGGTCAATTTCTGCATTCGCATTACGTGAAAAGCCATACATGTAAGCCGAGACTTGCGGCTATCAAGGAAATTCGCCATAAATCTATTGTAAGTTAAATTTTCTTGCAAAGAATGATTACTTCGCTTGCTACAAATGAATATTTTCCACTTCAAGCATACTCATAACGTCATATAATTTTGCACCGTACAAAACAGACCAACATGTTCCATGATTAACCTCCCCTAAATTCACAATTAAATACCAGAGAGACATGATATCAGAAACACTCTAGTGCGGAGTACACTCAACCCACTTGACTGGTCAACTATAATGTTACGGTTGTATTCGCTCTTCCTGGAATTGAGATGGAGCTAGACTTGTTTGCATTCAGTCCTTACTCTTGACATTTGTGTTTCATTCATATATCGTTTCATCTGCTGAAACAGCAATATTCTTGGAAGAGTCTAAATAAGTTTGTGTCACATGAGAGAACTTCTCATCGAGAATGCGAATGATCAAAATAGATTCTACAAGGGAAAATGTTTTACATCTTAATCTATTATTAAATTTGCTATAATCAAATAAGAAATTGCGCATAACTCTTTGAATTTCTGAGATCTGAATACGAACCACTTTCTTGCGGAGTTATTCACCTGTACTACAGCAATTCACTTGTCCTTGCATTAAGGAAAACGAATAGGCAGCAGTCAATCAATGAAACTTTCTACCTATCAATCTATCGATCGATCTCTCAGTATCTCTATCTATCTATCTATCTATCTATCTATCTATCTATCTATCTATCTATCTATCTATCTATCTATCTATCTATCTATCTATCTATCTATCTATCTACCTACCTACCTACCTGTATATATATCAATCTATCTATCTGTGTATATACGTATACATGCAAATATATATACATATATATATGTATATAATACACACACATATGTATATATACATACATATATAAATGCATAGCGCATGAGTGGCTATGTGATGAGAAACTTGCTTCCCAACCACATGACTCCGGGTTCAGTCCCACTGCATAGCACTTCATACAAGTGTCTTCGTGCCTTCTACTATAGCTTCGGATCGACCAAACCCATGTGAGTGGATTCAGTAGACGGAAATTGAAAGAAGCCCGTCGTATATATACGTGTTTGTGCTTGTGTGTGTGTGTGTGTGTGTGTGTGTGTGTGTGTGTGTGTGTGTGTGAGTGAGTGTATGTGTGTGTCTGTGTGTCTGTGTGTCTGTATGTCTGTGTGTCTGTTTTTGTCACTCCATCTTCGCTTGACAACAGATGTTGGTGTGTTTACGTCCCCGTAATTTAGTGGTTCGGCTAAAAAAGAAAAACAAAATAAGTACCAGGCTCACAAAGAATAAGTCCTGGGGTCGATTTGTTCGACTAAAGGCGGTGCTCCATCATGGCCGCAGTCAATATGACTGAAACAAGTAAAAAAGTAATACATACATACATGTATAGTGAAGGCGCATGGCTCAGTGGTTAGAGCGTCGACCTTACAACCGTGAAGTTGTGAGCTCGAATCCCGGACCGGGCTGCGTGTTGTGTTCTTGAGCAAGGCACTTTATTTCACGTTGCTCCAGTTCACTCAGCTGTAAAAATGAGTTGCGACGTCACTGGTGCCAAGCTGTATCGACCTTTGTCTTTCCCTTGGATAACACTGGTGGCGTGGAGAGGGGAGGCCGGTATGCATGGGCGTCTGCTGGTTTTCCATAAACAACCTCGCCCGGACTTGTGCCTGGGAGGGTAACTTTCTAGGTGCAATCACATGGACTGTGTCGTGACCGAAGGGGGTCTCAGACATAAATGTATATATATGCGCGCGTGTGTGTGGTGTGTATGTATGATTGTATGTGTGAATATACATATATATGTATATATGTGTGTGTGTCTATGTGTGTGCGTGTGTGTATGTATGTGTATATATATATATATATATATTATATATATATATATATATGTATATATATATACACACACAGATAGACGGAAAATATATATAAATGCAGACAAACTCCCGTTCATCTATCCATCTATATATGTGTGTGTAAGTGTACATACATGCATACATACATACGGACGTAAGTGCGTAGATACATACCTACATACGAACATACATACATGCACTCATGCATACATACATACATGCATACATACATACATACATACATACATACATACATACATACATACATACATACATACATACATACGTACGTACATACATAGATACACACATGCATGCATACATGCTTAGGTACGTACTACAATCAAGGTATGACTGTAAGTTTCACAGACAGATAAACAAACGCGTCATCAGGCTGCGTAGATAGGAGGTTATAGATTCCTTTATTTGAGAAGGTCATTACGATAGCCCCTAAATCATAGCACAC
>NC_042997.1:104312064-104327064 GCF_006345805.1 Octopus sinensis | reverse complement strand
TTTTCCTTTTTCATTTTTTGACGAAAACTTTCAGATGTAATTTTAAGCTATTTTAGGCCAATATTTCTAGTAGGTCGAGCTACGTTAGAGAGATTCTTTCGTTTTCTGACGTAGTTACGTTTATGTAATAAGTGCAAATTAGCTTTACAGATTTTACTATCATATTTCGGCGGAATTCTGCACGCCATATAAACTCACATAACTTTTTTTTAAACTTTTCATATTTTCAGAAAATCTTTGCAAATTTGTGCTCTACACACGGAAAGTCACACGAATATGTAAAAAGTTTTTTTTAATGTTTCGAAATTTTCGAATATTTTTGAACTTTTCGATTTTTTTTAAGCGCAGTTTCGAATTTTTTGAAGTTTTCGATATTTTATTTTTAACAGTATTCGAATTGTTAGCTTAAATCCATCTCAGCAATAGACAATTAAATGTGTTTAGGGGAAGAAAAATTTTGAAAAATATCAGATATGTCAGAGCAACAAAGAAGGGAGATATGGGTATCAGATGGTCGTGAAATGTGCTAAAGATAACAGCTAAATTGCCATTAAATCACGCACCCAAAAAATCGTTTTATGGTTTTTGCATAAGGATATAAATTCTCCGTTTGTAGAACACAGATTTACAAAAGTTTGCAGAAAATACAAGCGAAAAATAGTTATGGGTGGGTTACATAGCATGCTTAAAGCAGAATTCTTGAACGCATATCTTATCTTAACTTTCCTTCGATTCACAAGGAGGAATTTCAACCGGTCTGCTACCACAACAGCTCCTTAATAGGATCCAGTTAGCTCAAGACATCATCAGGAGGAACCATGTCCGGTTTCGGTCCCTACGCCTCTACCGTTTTGACGTGGCACCCCCCCCCCTTTGGGAGGTGTCTTCAGCTCTGGTGTTGGGTGCATGTCTTCTTTCTTCTGTTCCCTGGCCTCTTCGATGTAGCGTCAACGAGTATCAGCGGGCGACTGACTCACTTGCCAAAGTTTTTCCCTTTAAATACCTGCTGCTAGGCTCCAGCAGGCAGCCCCAGCAAGTTGTCACGTGACACTGTCTCAACTTTAACTGACCAATGAAGGCGCGTAGTCTTAGCCTACGCATTTCTAAACGACCGTCACCTGTCAGCCAGCGAAGCTAATTCAGTGTCAGCTTGTCTCACCTAGTGATGTTATTTTCCGCCGGCACGTTATGACTTTCAAGCCATTTCTGGTCTTCTCGCTTCAGCCATATAGAGAAGCTGGCTTTTTCGACCGCCTCCTGTATTCTCCTTATTAGTTTTCTCAGCTCCAAGCTAGAAAAAACAAATCTTCTTTTGAATAGAGTTGTTATTTTTCTTTCATTGAAGCCTCTAGCCCCTACTGCCAGGTGGTAATGCTGGACATTCCATCCCTGTACTCTGCACTCTTCGATTAGTTTTTCGTACCTCTTCTCCTTTCATTCCTTTGCATTGCCGATGTTCTCTTCCATGGCACTGTCAGTTCTAGCAAAATTTCTATCCTCCGTTCTCTATTCCATAGCACTAAATCTGGTCTTTTTATCGTTTTTATTAGTGGAAATATTACTTGTCTTTTCAAATCCGTGGCCACCTCCCAAAAAAATGTTTGCATCGAAAGCACCATTTAGTTATATATCTACACTGTAAACAACGTTTAGTACGAAAGATTTCGTAACGAATGAGGAAACGGGCAAGGTGCAATGGCATGTGCCCAGTTGTATGGCAAGTTTAGTAGACCTAAAGAATGTAATTTCACGTAATTGATGCTCAAAAGTATAAAATTACCAAGCCCAATTATAAGCACCATTCTGCTCAAAATATATGTTTGCACATGGGAAAACGGTTTGCTACAGTGACAAGCAATAATTGATACCCACTGATAAGGAAGAACTACGAGATCTTTATGTTTTCACTCTTTTCTAAGAGATGTTATCTTTTTAACCTTGCAAAATACATCCCGTATAAAATAAATACAAATTCAATTAGTAGCGAAAAAGTATTCCATTTTGTTTATGGTACTACTTAACGTAATGCTGTTAGATGTAAAGGGCACCGATTTTAGGACGTTTCTAAGAGTAGGTGTGATAAAATGAGATATTCTTTAGTATACAGAGTTACACTGATTTATGTGAGCTATTTTCTTTTCAAGGCCTATTTTAAGGAATGTCAGCTGAAAACTTTTTATTTCTATTATTATTTTTCCCCAAAATTTGTTTGTCTGCGGTGGGACCAACTTAAACAGTTTAAAATTTACAAAATGCGCAAGCTTTCACTACTCGTTCATTAATTATAACTATGATCTTCTGCAAACATATAATTTTAGTATCCTAGTGGTGGAACTCTTTCACTGATATTCCGGCCCGTCATCACTAAAATATTACCTTACTTTTAATGTTAGTAGCAAATAAAAACATAAATACTATAAAGATATTTGGGTATTAGGAAGTTATTTTACTTTGAATTTTGCCAAGAAAATTGCTAGTTCGAAAACAGTATGAGCATGCAATTTTAAAATTCGAAACAAAATGGCATATACAAACATTTTGTACAATGCCAGCAATTTCGAGAAAGTGTGTAACTCGATTACATTGACCCCAATGCTCAAGTGGGTCTCATTTTATCGACCCTTAAAGGATAAATTGCAAAGCCGATCTCGTTGAAAAGCAGCTAAACATTTTTTCCGGCGTGCAAACGAATCTGCCAGTTTGCCGCCTTCTAAAATGGGTAAATATTATTGAATCGCAATCTATTGTTTGAAGAAATTAGCTATAATACAAACATGCAAAACAGCTAATGAGATAGAAGTAGAAGAGTAAGAGTGGTCCAAAACGGGTAGCGAGCGAGGATTTCAATTCTGTGCCCGGAGCAACACCGTTAAAAATGGTACTAAAATGGTTAGATTAAACTGCGTGAAAGAGTCTTAGTAAAATCAAAACAGGACAAACGTTGTCATTACTGATAAATATCTGACTTACACCCATTGCAACTCATATTAATTTGTAATTTATATAAAAGTATGATTCTGAAATAAAGATTTAACGCGTGATTTAATGGTTAGGTTTTTCGGTCCTCGGTCGGAATGTAGCAAGTTTGATTCAAGTAAGCGCGTTCTGTTCTTGGGTAAAACATTTTATTTTGCGTTGCTCCAGTCCACTCAGCTGCTAGCAAATTAGTTGTATCTGTAATTCAAGGGGCTAGCTTTATGACATTTTGTGTCATGCTTAAATCACCCTGAGAACAACGTCAGGGGCACGCGTGTTTGTGAACTGATCAGCCACTTGAACGTTAATTTCACGAGCAGGCTGTTCTGTTGATCGCATCAACTGGAACCCTTATCGTCGTAACCGACGGAGTGCCAGTTGGTGCGCGTGTACATATATAAAGTTAGATATGCATATACATGTACATACATAAATATATATGTGTATGTGTGTGTGTGTCAGCGTTTGTGGGGGGGATGTGTGTTTATGTATTTACGCATGAACATATGTACTTATGTAGGCATGTACACTTAAGTTTCGCAAAAGTGGTAAGCTCCTATTCTAAATTTGTAGAGCTGATCATTCGGATATCAAGATGATGTGTTTCCACTCCGTCGCCTACAAGAATTAGCAATTTAGTAAGAAAACTTAAAAGTAAAATAACAGCATAATTCCCAAGATAATTTTGATATCATTTTATGAAGAAGAAAGTCATACTTATAAATAAACTCAAAAGGCCAGTCTCGTCATACGCTATGAAGCTAATTCTGTTCGATTATTTTAAAAGAAAAGGCCTGTTTGGATTACACAACCACTTTCAGTGTAATTCGATGAGTAGACACATAATTTGAATGAGTTGGTATAGTTAACGGAGGAAAGGATGAAACTCTACAAAACAGGAAGCATATAAAAAAAAAAGAGACAGAATATAATAAAATGCATAAAATTGTTGGATTATATCTTCGCTTGTTTGCATTTGTATCGTCTTTCTAACTGCTTGTGAGTGAGTGCACTTTTGTGAGTGTGCATATACGTGGGCGCATGTGTATGCATGTATGTATTATTCTTGAAACTGATACATTATTGAAAGCCTGCTAAACTGCGATATTCATTCTGAGTGCATAATATACATGCATCGCTTATAGGGATATAGTGCTAAAAATACTGAGGTATATCAGTCACGAACGAATATCGTCCAGCGGTGGTGGTATCAATGCTAAATCGCATTTTAGCCTCTTGGCTCTTTGTATCAAAATTCTCCGGTAGTGATATTGAAAAACGGTATTGGTATATCATTGCCGTAGTAATTAGCCAACTAGTTGAAGAGAAAGTCTTTATCTACATTGTTTACAATGTAGATAAATAACTAAGGGGCATTTTCGGCGCACAAGATTTCTTTTCGTATTGTGAATCGAAAAAAAGTTAAGATAAGGTATGCATTCAAGAAATATGGGCAGAATTTTGCTTTAAGCACGCCATATAACCCCCCCACCTAACCTTTTTTTTTGGAACTTTAAGAAAAGTTTTGCGAATTTATATACACACGGTGAGTGAAACGGTTATGCAAAAACGACAAAAACAATTTCCCTGATGGGTGATTAAATGGCTATTTAGTTGTTATCTTTAGCGCATCTCACGATCACCTGATACCTCCCTCGTTTCTTTGTATCTGACGTATTTGATGAATGAAATTTTTTTGCAAGCAGTATTGATTTAATATAGACATCTGTGTGTGCGGGCGCACGCTTCTGGTTGTCGCTCTCACCACATGAAAAATCGGGGTTTGTTTGTTTCCATCCCTGTAATTCTATCATAAGGAGATTAATATTGGAGTCAGTTTGTCCCAATAAGCTCTTCAACGTTGTGTTCCTAGCATGACTGCAGTTCAATAACTGCAACAAGTAAAAAGAATTAAAGTTTTTTAAACCTACAATTATCAGAGTTCACGTTTAATTTTGCCATGAAAATTGCAACATTTTAGAATCAGCAGATTGTGAACACATAATATTAAGATTCGAATCTCAAAAACAAAATAAAATATAGATTTTTGAATAATAATCTACTGCTTCTGTGAACATCAAGTTTTTTTTTCCACTAATCAGACTTTCTCACTTTTTGTGTTTTTCTCTCTTTCTCGCCCACTCAAATTTGCTTTATCCATGCATTCATATATTTATTTATACATATACATAGATGCATACATACACAAGAATGATAGATAGGACAGTTACACACATTCGTGCACAAACACGTTCATATGTCTCTAATTATATATCCGTGTGTCTGTGTGCGGGTATGTGTGTATATATGTGCGTGTTTGTATATATGTGTGTATGAGTGTGTGCGTGTATGTGTGTGTGTGTGTGTGTGTGTGTGTGTGTGTGTGTGTGTGCATGTGATTCTATGTATATATACTTTGTGCATATGCAGATCTGTGTTTGTAGTTGTCAGGCCTGGTGTATGAATAAATTTATGTATGTAAAGCTTGTCTGTATTTGTCACCAAGACAAGGAAGACGGCAATGCATTCATCACGCATGGAGGGCTTCGATGTAAATGAAGTTAAAGTCAAGGCTACATCATGCATGCTAAAAATTATGCAGAGCGGATAATTGCTATTTGAAAATCAGATTCATTCGTTGCTTTCACCAGCGGGCGCTGTTTTGCATGCTTCCATAACCAATTTCCTAAAAAGAAAAGAATATAGACTTTCATTTCAAGTGATTTTTACAATTGTTGGCATCTATTAGACACTGAAAATTAATGTATAATATAGCGATGCATAATGTTAGTGTATTTTGTATTGCTTTATGTGCGCCTATATATGTGTATTACGTATGTATGTGTATAGATTCTAACACAGATTTTTACATGAGAAAATCTTCCATGAAATATAGGCATCAACTTATTTTAATGTCTCATATATTTTACTGTATGGTTTGTCATCGCAGACTCACTGTTACGAATACAAATGCACATATACGCGCGCAAACACATACCCACATTATATATATATATATATATATATATATATATATATATATATATATATATATATATATATATATGTATGTATATATATATATATATATATATGTATATATGTATATATATGTATGTAAAGATATGTGTGTCTGTATACCTGTATATATCTAAGTAATTATATTTCTGTCTCCCAATATATGTGTATGTATATAGTAATATATGTAGTTATGTGTGTGTGCTTGTGTGCATATGTATATATGCAGTGCTTATCTTTATTAACTATAAATGTGTTGGTGTAAATGCACTTTTGTATTTATATATACAGATATATACTGATTCTGTATAAAGATTTGCATACGTATATACATGTTTTACATGTTTTCATTATATATATATTTGTGTGTGTGTATGCATGTATGCATGTGTGTGTGTGTGTGTGCGTGCATTTATGTACGCAGGTATTTATGTATATGTTCTATCTATATGTGCATGTATGTATACTCAACCGTAAGTCTCCTTTTTCTTGACATAAACTGACGTCCCTTTCATGAAGCCAAATATTTTTTTTCTTAGCTATGATTACAGAGGTAGAGCTGTGCTCTTCTGTTATTTACCAATTGAATAATTTAACTTAATAATGTGTGAGTAAACGGATCTCTCTAGTGTAAATCTCATCTTCATGTGATGATTCTCATTATATTTCCTTGTGTTTGGTGTTATAAATTTCAGTAGCTATGAAAAAAAAAAAAACCACTAAATCGGATATCGTAACTTAGCGGTTCGGCAAAAGAGACCGATAGAATAAATACTAGGCTTACAAATAATAAGCCCTGGGGTTGATTTGCTCGATTAAAGGCGGTGCTCCAGCATGGCCACAGTCAAATGACTTAAACAAGTAAAAGACTAAAAGAGTAAATAAATGAATATATAAATAGATACATAAACGAATATATAAATATATCTGTGATAAACGTAAGACAGAGATAGATAATATAAATAGTTAAAACTATATAAACGACATGGAAACATAGGAAGCGAATCCATAGACACACACAATCACACACCCATGAAACCTTCTTGAACGGCCATATGATGTCAACAACAAAACTAACACTGTCGGCAACAACAACAACAACAACTACCACGATGGCAACACCGTGGTCGAACATAAATACACAGAGGAATACAGGAATTGTACTGTTTTTTTTTTCTCGAGTCTTGGGACAGTAGCAGCAGAATGGGTGAGAGGTTGGGGGCTGAGGGGAAGGCCACACTGCTACTAAAATCTATGACACACGCATATACATGCACACACATACACACACATGCACGCACACAAAACACATGGACACAAACGCATGTGCACATAAGGACACACAGCTTAGAAGAACAGAAAAGAATAATTGGAGTAAAAACACACACGGAAATGAAAAGTGTCACTGAAGAGGTCATAAATATATGACGAAAGATTTTCGGACCATCGAAAGGAGTTAAAATAATTAGAAAGAAAATAACAGTAATAAAAGAGCGAAGAAAAATAAATATAGTACGTGTGTATATTTAGCAAAAAAAAAAAAAAAGAAATAATAATAATAAATAAGATGACCATCCTGAAATACAGCAATATCTGTTTCAGCACACGATTTCACACCAGGAAT
Source organism: Octopus sinensis (assembly GCF_006345805.1). Lineage (NCBI taxonomy): Eukaryota > Metazoa > Mollusca > Cephalopoda > Octopoda > Octopodidae > Octopus > Octopus sinensis. The sequence goes on along the minus strand of NC_042997.1, from coordinate 104,319,446 downwards.
CCTACAAAACGAATTGATAAACGTATATATATATATATATATATATTATATATATATATATATATATAGAGAGAGAGAGAGAGAGAGAGAGAGAGAGAGAGAGAGAGAGAGAAAGAGAAAGAGAGAGAGAGAGAGAGAGAGAGAGAGAGATACAGGCAGACAGACAGAGATGGAGAGAGTAAAGTGAACATGCCGTGCTGAATGAAAAAAAATTTAAATGCTTCGAACAGTGCTTTTTCAGGAAAAACTTGAAAAGAGTGTCGAGGCATTTAAAGCGGTAATATTTTAAGGTATTCACAATAGCTGCATATCAATATGTTATAAACTAAAATATGTATCTACCACTACCTCTCGTAATCTTTGTTTCAGCTTCTTTGTTTCTCTCTCTTTCACCCTCTTTTCATACTCCCTCCCAGTCTCTCATTCTCTATCCGACTGAATCGGTGACATAATATACATACATACGTACGTACGTACATAGGTACATACGTACATAAATATATACATGCTTGTGTGTATGTGTGTGTGTGTGTGTGTGCGTGTGTGTGTGTGCGCGTCTGTATGAACACATTCATATATACAGACAAATTACAAATACACTTTCACTCTTTCTCTCTCTCTCTCTCTCACTCACTAATGTATTTCTCCACATACACATATACACATTAGCGCATACGCACACACACACGTACTCATACACAAAACGTCCTTTGATATCTTCTCGTATATATGTCAGTAAACCTATGTTGTAACAAGTAACAACTATTTATCACATACTTCTTTAATTACGCATTCACGTTCTTTTTCACTTTTCATTTAATTTTTCTTTGTATTATTTCTGTTTGCTTTTTTATTCCTTAATTAACGTCTGATTTTATTTGTATTTTTCTCGTTTTACAATATCACACCCAAATTTTTCCATCATTATTCTTTCCGACATCTGTTCTCATTTCAAGTTAAAGAACCAGTCTCTTAAAACCTTCAGTGATATTTCCGTGGAAAAGCAAAGTTACAAGTAAAAGAAATAACAAATGGGATATTTATCATTTTAATAGCTGTGGCAATGTGATACAGCTTAAAACATGAAAAACGCTTTTCTCTGTTTCTTTCACTCTTCCTCGTTTACATTTTCCCTTAAACTTTTAATTTACATCGAATGAAATAAGATGAAAACCGCCATACAGAGTGTTTCCTTCTCAGTTTGCATACTTCATCAGTCGTTTCAAGGATGTCTTTCACCATACGTAAGATAATGCTATAGTAACGCAGTTTAGAAATTCAACAGAATCACCCGTATTACTTGCAACAGCCGATCAATGCTACATCGGATTAAATTGGTAATTTAGAACTAGCTGGAATACCAGATCTCTTAAAAAAAAAAGAAGAACCTCTCATGACCCTGACAGTCGTTTATTTTGTTTATATTTTTCATGATGTTGGAAATAGGCGGGATTTTGTAAATGAATAGCGCAATAAATTAAAGACAAATGAAAAGATATATATATCTTTTATAACCGTATGCATGTATTTATGCATGAATTTGTGTATGTATGTAAGTGTGTACCTATATATATATATATATATACATACGCGAACAAGCAGACATGCAAACATATATATGTGTGTGTATGTGCGTGTGTGTGTGTGTAAGTCAGAGAAAATTAGAAGGCACGTGTCCGTCTTTCATAAAGGCACTCTAGTAGGTGGGGAAAGTAATAAATTAAATTAACTCTCTTAATTGGCTGAAATATCTTAAACATGTGTTACTCACGTGACTACGCCTAATTCAAGGAATGCGAAAAACACACACATATTGATAAGAGCATTTTCAATAGCAATTCTTTCTGTTGACTGGATATGGGTCACTCCATATCGAAAAGGGTCTAAATACGATTAAAAGGAATTCTATGAAATACTGATGTATATCGAAGAGAAAGAAACAAAATTTACGTGATCGTTTAGCTTGCTTCAAATTATAAAAAGAAATCGGTCAATTGCATTATGCAATTCTAGGTTGACAAAAATGCAAGACAAATGGATGGATGGATGGTCTGTTGCAACGTATTTGCCCATGAATATAATCAACAATTGACACTTATATCAACAATTCCCGTGAGACAATTGAGGCTTGACAATATTTCAGTTCGAATATGGTATCAAACTTATCAAAGTTAAGTATAGCAATTGATGGTTTCTTGTCTTGCACAAATAGACACTAGTAATATATTTGGGGATTACCTTGAATTATTCGCCCCAGTTTTCTGTATTTTAAGTTGAAACCACGCACAGGTCAACATTGTCTTTCAACATTTCAATAAATTATTCATCGAAGAGGCGCTAGATTAACCATTAAGCAAAGTACGTGCTTAAATCATCTAGAAATGATAAATTGTGTACAGCACAAAAAAAAATCACTTTAAAGTTGCTGAAATAATATTCGAATCGGTTAATATGATGGCAAATATTATTTCGAAGTGTTCAATGTGTCATAGTGAGGGTCTGATCAAAGACTTTGCAATTTAAAATAGTTTGGGAAAGATTTTCAAATATAAATTAAGTGAAAGTATACAAAAATAAATATTATTTTCCCTCTTTTGTTAATTTTGCTTCATCTTGAAAGTTTGAATTTATTTTATGGTTTATGATTGTTTATATTTTCAATTATATGTATACGAGAAAGTATCCAAAAGAAACTGGAATTTTGCAATATTATTTTATTCACCTGGATTTTACATGTTTAAACTTTTATCGTCTTCAAAGTATTTTCCATTTGAAACAATGCATCAGTCCAGACACGTTTTCCCACTGTTCGAAGCAATGCTGGAAATCTTGTGAAATGTTGCCTTTACACACCTCTGTCGTTTTTTTTTTCTTCAACTCTTCTATATCTGCAAGACGTTTTCCTTTCAGGAATTCTTTCATTCAAGGGAACAAAAAAAAATGTCACCGGGAGTAATATCGCTTTAATAGGGTGGGTGGGTAAGTGGGTTCATGCTATTTCTGTGTCAAGATCTGTCTCACACTCAAGATGGTGTGCGCAGGCGCATTGTTGTGGTGAAGCCATCACTTTGGCACAGGTCTGGGCCTTTTTGTCTCGCCGCGTCTATTATATGCTTCAGAACTACCAAGTAAAATGTCTCGTTAGCAGTTTGACCAGGAGGAACAGATTCTGTATGGACAATTCCTTTCGCATCGGTGAAATAAATCAGCATCGTCTTGACACTGGATTTCGCTTGAGGCCTTTTTACGGGGCGTGGTGACATCAAATGCTTCCATTGAGTCGGTTGTTGCTTTGTTTCCGGATCGTAGCCGTCGAACTAGCTTTCGTTACCAGTGATGAGCTTCCAAAATAGGTCCGGATCAACATGTAGCAGTTCTTTCAGTTTACGACATGTATTCCGTCCTGACTGCTTTTGATCTTCTGTGAGCAAGCGAGGCACAATTTTTGCTGCAACTCATTTTATTAGCAATTCCTCGCTCAAAATTCGTCGGCAGGAGGTCCAGGACACACCAGTCAGATCAACAAGTTTGTTAATTGTTCGGCGACGGTCTTCCAACTTAGCTCATGTATTTTCGTGATGTTTTCATTTGTTCGAGTGGTCAACAGTCGCCCTGAATGAGATTTGTCCTCAAGCGACAAGTGACCATTCCTAAAGAATTAAAACCGCTCGTAGATTTGTGTTTTGCTCATGGCAGCGTCCATGTAAGCTGTTTGAGGCATGACGATTGTTTTGGCTACCGTTTTCCGCGATAGGAAGCAGATTTTCCCGGAGGCACGCTCTCCCTTCATTTCAGCCATCGCAAGAATCGACAAACAGGGGAGAAGCACAGCAAACCAAAGAAGCACCACATGGCAGTACGACTTTGACTACGCTGCTCGTCAGAGTGATGCTTTAGGGTTGCATTAAGTGGCTTCTAGCGGCGGAAACCTGAACCATAACGGGCTTGTCCCACAAATAACGTTTCCGGTTACTCTTGCATACCCTTGTATTGGGTGGGGGGACCGAAATATTTTAAGTGTTTAGAATCTTAATCCAATCCGGCTTGGTATCAAAGACAGTGGACTTGGAAATACTTCGCAGTAACACACACAAACACAGACACACACACATACATACCCACACATGCACACACTCAGACACACACACTCACACACACACACAGGAGTGTATATATATATATGTGTGTGTCATAAGAATATATGCATATACCTACATATATGCCTATCTATTTATTTATCTAATCTGTCTGGCGGTATGTATGTATTTATGAATGTATGTATATATATTTGTATGAAGAATGGGAAAGTATTCATGTGACCTATACTATAACATTAAACCCACATTGACTTGGAGAGGAAAACATAAAACAAAAGCCATGTAAGTTCTCAGATATACATCTATACTTAATTATTTATATTTTCTCTCGCATATAACCCATTTATTTCTGAATGAAAATGATAAATCCTGCGATATAACACGGTTATGACTTCCATTTCTTATGAAGAAAATTAAAACTTTTATTAGTACTATATATGTGTGTTCTGTGTTTGTTTATTTTAACCCTTTTCGAAAATTTATTCGCTAGCTTCTTTGTGTAAGTTTTCCTTCGAGTTATAGAGAAGAATTTTAACAAAATTATCAAATTCAAAAATTTGAAGAAAGAAATTTAAAAATGGAAGAAATAGAATAAAATATTTGAAATTTGACAGCTTCACATATCAAAGAAAATTACAAAAACAAAATCATCGTCGTGTTTGCAATCAGATTTTGAGGAGGGAGTAGAATAATTCTGACTAAAATGACAGATTCCTCTTCACTCACTGCTGTAAATGTGTAAGGTAGTGGGTTTCATTGCTGCTCACGTGTTAATTGGTTTAGGATGGAGAAAAGGATAAACCCCTGTGTTGTTTAGTTTTATTTGCAATTGTTATTATTTTCTGATTAAGAATTTCAGAAAGTAGAAATAAACAAATATAAAAGAAAACAAACGGGGAAAAAAATGACAACTTTTACAAGAAAGAAATGTTGTTAAATTTCGAATTAAACTTTGAATAATTAATTTAGCCTGTGTGCGAGATAATATTACAAAATCAAATCAGAACATTGCACTAATGCAAAGTATCTTATAAAATAATAACCACTGAACACAGAAATCAAAAATTATAGGTGAGAAATATAATTTTCCTCTTAGTTGATTATGAAGGCTATTCTCTAAAAAATCTCTTGCAACATCAACATGTTGATCCGATTGGTATCGTGTGTGTGATGTCAGCGCTAACAATAGCTTTATTATCACGTTAAAAGATGAATAAATAAATATATAAATACGTTAACAAAATAAATCAAATATGAAAACCTGAATAAATGAAATAAAAGTGAAAATTATTTTCCATTCGAGAATGAAAAACAGAACGAGAGGAATTTCTTTTTTTCTTTATTTTTAATCACTTTTATATGATTAAACTTAGAAAAATCATGCACAGCGACAACATCTTCATGTTTCTAAAATGGATAAATTTGAAGAGTGACATATTAAAGGTTCAAAATCCATATTGCCTCATGCATTGTGAAGTATGACACGATTAGGAAATATCTGTCATGCTATGAAAAACATGTGAATTTATTATATCTATATATTTATAGATAGTGTATAAATATTACAATATTTATTTCTAGTTCACATATGTTTATATATATTTCTTCTTTAGGTGTCATTTAGCAATGACAGGGAAATATGCTCATTACTCCTATAGAAATTCAGAAATTAATATTTAAAATAAGAAAATTAAATTCATTTATTTATTTATATATTAATATTGCCCATATTCTTAAAATCTGGGATGGACGGAAATTAACTAGTGATAGCTGTAAAGATATTTGTGTGCACAAAAAGAAATTGTCTTTCTTTCTGTCATATATAAACCAACCACAAGAGAAATTTGAACAACAACGACAATATATATATATATATATATATATATATATATATATATATATATATATGTGTGTGTGTGTGTGTGTGTGTGTGTGTGTGTGTGTGTGTATGTAAATAACTTGGTTGTCTAGAAAATGCGACATTTTGGAAAGAAATCGAGGCGTAATATCTCTTGGCTCATAACAATATTACTATGAAAACTTTTATGAAATTTACACAAGAAACAAATCACCTGTAACCATATATTAATCATTTTCCATATATGAACAACAAGCGAAATTTGGACTTAGTGAAAAGATATAACTTTACGATCAAATAATTCTACAAAAGCTAGAAAATGCGACATTTTAGAAAAAAAATGCGGCGAAATATCTCGTTTCATAACTATATTAATAATTAAAAAATTATCAAATCTATACAAGGGGAAAATTACCTGTTATCAGAAGCTAATCCTTTTATGTAATCTACAGCTCTGCTGACACCTTATAAGTGGAATATTATATAGAATATTACTTGTAGTTATCTAAGTCTGTGAAATCTGTCTCTCTATTATTCTTTACTAACTGTGCAAAACCTTCAAAGATAGTTCTACATGATTCTTGTATTAGAGTAGAAACCTTAGTTAGGCTGTTCTATTTATTCAATTTATAGCAAACCTACTAAAATATAGAAGAGCATTCCCTATGTACTGCGAGTCCAAATCTATCCAACGTAAACATTGCGTTTAGATTTTTAGGTCGATAAATAAAGCCCGTGTCAACCACCCGCCTCCCCATCATTCTCTCCAGATGAAATTTGTTTAAAATGTCCAAGAAACGCCGTGTGGTGCTCCGGGAACGGTATGTCACGAGCAAGAAGGCTCACTAAAGGAAGGAAAACTAATCAGATCATTCGATAACATTTATTTTTAATCATGCATTCTCCTGTCATCGTGAACATTGTGAAATCTTTCGAGTCTTAAAAATATCCATATCCATTTTTCCAAAGAATGTAAAATTCTTCATCTTCTGACATGTTTGGAAAATTCTTAGGAGAAAAAGAAAAGAAAAATATATTTAACAAAAACTCGAAATGTTAATACCCAATACCAATTCATTATAGCTAAATGAAACGTGAAAGATATTGGTAGAACTGAATTTCTACAATTCAACTATCAGAAACATTAAATATATTTCCTCTTACTTATCCTATTCTACATAATGACTCACGGATGTTAGATAAATAGAATGAAATTGATTTAAAAACCTTGATAGTGATAACGAGTTAAAATCGAGGGATTCGTGGGAACTTATTTTTAAAGATTAAACGACACATTATCAAATCTCGTATTTATTTCGTATTTATTTACAACAAAATATCAGCTTCATCAACAACAAAATTATGTAATGCCACACACTAAAAGAGTAAATAACAGAGAAATTGAGAAAATTGAGAAATATCAGGGC
>NC_042997.1:104294564-104302064 GCF_006345805.1 Octopus sinensis | reverse complement strand
TGTATGTATGTATGTATGTATGTATGTATGTATGTACGTATGCAAATATGTATGTGTATATATAGATGTATCTTGTTCTATATATTACTTCGAGAGTTTTATGAAAGAAAAGAGCAATGGGAAGGTGACAAGCATCACCAATAGAAACTGCAGAAGTAATACGTTCAACGAATAATGCATCAAAACACGAAATCACAAAATGATGTGGCAAACATCCATGAATCTTCTATTTATTGAATTTTTCCTATTGTAATGAACTTGAATAAAGTATTTCGATTTTTCTTTTGAAATATATTAGTGAGTTTTATCTATATATTTATTTATTTGAAAGACAAGATTTTCTACATTGATTTTACTCCGTGTAAACATTCTAAATTTTGCGAGATTTCGGAGTCACAAGACGCAGAGTGTAATCATGAAGAGAGACGAAGAGAAAGAAAGAGAGAAAGGGATACATTGAGAGGGTATCAGTGTAAGAGTTGATTACTTAACGGGAAAATCATTGACATTTAGACAGATAATCAGATAGATAGGTAAATACATAGAGAGGTGGTTAGATGGATGATTGGATGTTGATAGATAGATAGATAGATAGATAGATAGATAGATAGATAGATAGATAGATAGATAGATAGATAGATAGATAGATAGATAGATAGATAGATAGATAGATAGATAGATAGATAGATAGATAGATACATAGATAGATACATAGATAGATACATAGATAGATAGATAGATAGATAGATAGATACATAGATAGATAGATAGATAGATAGATAGATAGATAGATAGATAGATAGATAGATAGATAGATAGATAGATAGATAGATATAGATAGATTGTGAGATGTGAACTGTGAGATGAAGGAAATGGTGAAGTAACAGAAGGAATTTCAAGCGCAATCAATCGTATAATGTGGTCAGCTGAAGGAGACATTTTTTCTATGAATCAGGAAGACAGCGATTGGACTTGCTATAAGAGATATTACTTCGATAATCGATGAAGGTAGGGGTGATGACAGTTGCATCGACGCCGTTGATGTAGTAGTAGTAGTAGTAGTAGTAGTAGTAGTAGTATAGTAGTAGTAGTAGTAGTAGTGTAGTAGTAGCAGCAGCAGCAGCAGCAGATATTATGATGATAGCCTTGGCAGTGGTGATAATAGGGATAGTGGTTATTGATAGTAGTAATACCATACCAGAAAAAAATGCAGTTAGGGTGGGTAACTAAAACTTACCGTACTATTTCCCCTCGTCATCAATGCTCTTCTTCTTTTTCTACTTCTTTTTCTCCCCCTTCTTCTCCCCCTCCGACTATCCTCCTCTTGCTTCTCTTGCTCCTTCTTCTACTCCTTCACCCAATCTTTCGTTTTCATCACACTTCAATCTTTGATGGTTTGACGAATAGCAAATGCTATACGTACACGGTTTTGCAGCAGCACCTTGCCGATTTGCTCTTCAGGAGAAACACTCAGGTGAAAGCAAACATCAATATCTGCCTGCTACGTGTGTGTGTCGTGACTGCTGACTGAAGACACGGAAATACTACGTAAAACCGATTTCAGTAGATGTCCTCATATTTACAATTCTATATTCTTAATTGTTCTGCATATTTCTTTTATTTGGTCGTCGATGTTTACTGGTGTACAAATATGCGCCATCCTGAACAAATCTATATATGACAACCTCTGCTTCATGCGACGTGCGATGCATTATAGAGGGAATGTGTAAGGAATCTAGCATGCGTGGGGTCCTGATTAACATATATCAGTCCAAAGCTTTCAATAGGGTCGACTACCAATACTTGGCTGTGGTCCTCACTGCAGCCAGTTTCGTTCCACCTTTTACAGTTCAATCGCTGCAATCTACAACACCATTTTTTTCGGTAATTAGGATGAGTGTCCACCTGAAGGGAACTATTTTGCATCATATTCTTGCTTTTTCAAGGTTATCCCCTCTCGCATCTTCTCCGCTGACTTTTGAGCTACTACTGCACAAACTGCAGATATGGAGAGGCGTCTGCGTGAACTAGAATGCAAAAGAAATGTGCTGGGTTATGCGGAGGCCGTGACCGGAATAATTTCGGATAACAAATAGATCGAGATGATTGGATCCACTGTAAGGAAATACGAGTTGGTAGCAAAATAAACCAAGAAATTGAAGTCTGCAGTCCAACACACTGACATGTAAATTCATAACATCCAACAGCATCGTAAGCTGCTTGACGGAGTGATGGACCAGTTAAATTGGTTTGATCCAGATATCCAAGTGGAAAAGAATCGGAAAGAAGTGACGAGCTCTATAAAGCATTAGTGGTGGGTGAGAGGGACAAACTTCTCGGGAGCACTTAGGCGTCGACGTGAATCAACTGCCTTGTCCGTTCTAGAGGACTTTAGCGGCTGAAGGTTAATTTTCAGAAACCACTGACCTGGCAGTACTACTGGGAGAAGGGTATTGCCGTTTCTTGATAAATTCTACAGACAAGTAAATGTCGTAAGCCGGGCCCTTCTAAGATCCGTACAGGGTGACGAAACTGTTCCGCTTACAGTTATCCAGTGCTCGAGTGTTATTAACTTCAGCAGTTATGTCGAACATCTGCTGCATTGCGTAGAACGAGTCCGGTTATCAGCTGAGTCCAGTGTGAAGATCGTTCCGTTGCCCTCCTTTACCTGAAGAGATAAGCAGTGTTTATCTAACTATTAGCTTAAGCGAAAAAGGTTGTGTGTGGACCAGCTTGGAAGTACTGAGAATATTATGATTATTACTATAAAGACGACAAGCTTGGCAGAATCATTAGCATGCTAGATGAAATGCTTAGCGGTATTTCGTCCGTCGGCAAGCTGGCAGAAACGTTAGCACGCCGGGCGAAATGCTTAGCGGTATTTCGTCTGCGTTACGTTGTGAGTTCAAATTCCGCCGAGGTCGACTTTGCCTTTCGTCCTTTCGGGGTCGATAGATTAAGTACCAGTTACGAACTGGGGTCGATGTAATCGACTTAATACCTATGTCTGTCCTTGTTTGTTCCCTCTGTGTTTAGCCCCTTGTGGGTAATAAAGAAATAGGTATTTCGTCCGTCGCTAAGTTCTGGGTTCAAATTCGACTTCGCCTTTCATCCTTTCGGGGTCGATAAATTAAGTACCAGTGACACACTGTGGTCGATGTAATCGACTTGTCCCTTTTCCCTAAATCTCAGGCCTTGTGCATATAGCAGAAAATATTATTATTATTATTATTATTATTATTATTATATTATTATTATTATTATTATTATTATTATTATTCAGTAGTTTTATTTTTATAGCGTGCTTTCACTTCACTACCGAGCGCAGCTCTGTGTGCCTTAGGTATGTGCTGTGATTTGTTGTGATGCTCTGATGGTTATTGTATGGAAAGTGTTCTGCGTAGGATGTGTGCAGTGCCTAGTAGTGCAATTTTCTGTATGTTATATGTGTTTGTAAGTCCTGGTGTTTTTGATATGTATTTGTCTGAATATTTTTTATCATGCCTATTGCACCTACTATGATAGGAATTGTTTCTGTTTTTAGATTCCACATTCTGTTACCTCTATTTCCAGGTTTGTATTTGAAAGTTTCTCCATTTCTTTTAGAGACACGTTGTCATCTGCCGGTATTGATACATCAATTAGAAAGCGTTTTTTTCTTCATGTTCTCTGAAACTATATCTGGTCTGTTGGCCTTAATTTCTCTATCTGTGTGTATCGGCATATCCAGAGTATGGTTGCTTCTCGTTTTCTGTGACCTTTTCTGGTGTGTGCCTATACCATCTTTTTTCTGTTGTTATTCCATATGTTGGCATAGCTTCCAGTGTATGTAGGTTCCAACTCTGTCATGTCTGTGAATATATTCCTTCTTAGTCAGGACTGGGCATCCAGAGATAATATGATTTATTGTTTCTTGTTCATCTCCACTATCCTGCAGTTACTTGTTATATTTCTTTTATTACATATTTTTGGTAATTTCTGGGGGGAGGCTTTGGTCTTGTGCTGCAATTAAAAATCCCTTTGTCTCTGCTTTGAGTCCAGAGCTTCTCAACCATTGCTGGGATTTTTTTTGTCTATTTCTTTTGCGTTTAGTTTAGTCCAGTATTTACCATGAAGGGCGTTTCTTGCCATCGTTTTATCATGGTTCGTTGCTGTTCTTTTTTAGTTTGGATTTCATTTGTTTTATAGCTTTTGTTGTTTCTTCTTCTTTTCTTCTTCTTTCTTCTTTCTTCTTCTTCTCTTCTTCTTCTTCTTCTTCTTCTTCTTTCTTCTTCTTCTTCTCTTCTTCTCTTCTCTTCTTCTTCTTCTTCTCTTCGTCTCTTCTTCTTCTTCTTCTTCTTCTTCTTCTTCTTTCTTCTTATTCTTCTTCTTCTTCTTCTTCTTCTTCTTCTCTCTTCTTCTTCTTCTCTTCTTCTTCTCTTGTTTTACTCGTGTTTTGCCGCTATTTGTATCAGTTTCCTTCCTTCTGAAGTAGATATTTTGCAGTCCTATGGTGGTTATTTTATAGTAGTTTTCCAGTTCTATAAGGCCTCTACCACCTCTATACGTTGTATATATAGTCTTTCTATGTCAGATTTTAGGTGATGCATCCTAGATCCTGTCATTATTTTTCTTGCTTTCCTATCTATTTTGGTCAGTTCATTTAGTGTCCAGTTAAGGATATTGTAGCTGTAACTTATAACTGGGACAGCTAAAGTGTTAATACCTATTATCTTGTTTTTAGCATTAAACTCTGTTTTTAGTATTGATCTAACTCGTCTATAATATTCTTCTTTTATTTTCTCTTTCATTTGTGTGTGTTGTGTCTTATCTAGTTCATTGATTACTAAGTATTTGTAAGTTTGGCTTTGGTCTAATTCTTTTATTTCATTGGTTTTTATCTAGTGTGATGTTGCTACTCTTAACTAGTTTTCGTCTTTCAGGGTTACTTTGAGCGGCATTTTTCCTAATCCAAATTTTATATCTGTTTCTTTGGTAAATCCAACGAACTGTCTTTAATAGTGTTTCCAGCTGTTTGTCATTTGCAGCGTATAGTTTTGTTAGGTCATCCATATATAAAAGGTGGCTGATCGTTTTGCCGTAACATTTATATCCGCATCCAGTTCTATTTAGCATATCAGATAGAGGTGACAGTACCCAAGCAGAAAGGAGTGGAGAGAGCGTGTCTCCCTGGAATATTCCTCTTCTAATGGGGATGGCTTTGGTTTTCATGAGTCCTCTTTTATTTGGAGCTGTAGCACTGTTTGCCATTTATTCATAGAGTGCCCTATGAATTTTATATTGTTGGTGCTACTTTGTTATTGCTAGTGTTTCGAGGATCCTGTGTTCGGGAATCTATCAAACGCCTTTTTGTAGTCGATCCAGGCCATACTAAGGCCTTTCTTCTTTCTGTGGCTGTCTTCAGTTGTGGCTTTATAAATCATTAGTTGATCTTTACAGCCATATGACCCTTTGCGGCATCCTTTCTGCTCTTCTGGAAAGAGGTTGTTTTCGTCCAGGTGCTTGTTCAACCATTGCGAGATCACTGCAGTAAATGCCTTGTACATTGTAGGGAGACAGGTTATTGGTCTTAGTATTTTCTGGTTTTGTTGTCTCATTTTATTTAGGAATTAAGATGGTTTTCCCCCTTCGTGAGCATTCAGGCAGTGTCTCTGGCTCTGCTAGTATGTTGTTAAAGTTTTTCAGCCAGCTTTTTGTGCATTCCTTTAGATATTATTATTATTAGTATTATTATATTATTATTATTATTATTATTAATTATGATTATTTTATTATTATTAAGCGGCGACTGACAGAATCGTTTGCATGCTGAACGAAATGCTTAGCGTTGTTTGACCGTCGCTATGTCTTGAGCTCAAATTTCACCGATCATCCTTTAGGGGTCCATAAAATAAGTACCAGTTAAACACTAGGGTCGATGTAATTGATTCATTACTTTCCCCAAAATGGCTCCCCACACTTTATGTTTGTCTGTATTTTCCCCTCATCCTACGTCATTGTGGCAAATAAATGAAAATATTACTATTACTACTACTATTAGTAGTATTAGTGGCAGTAGCAGCAGCAGAAGCAGCAGCAGTAGTAGTAGAAGTAGTAGTAGTATTAGTAGTAGTAGTATTAGTAGTAGTAGTAGAGTTAGTAGTAGTAGTAGTAGTAGTAGTAGTAGTAGTAGTTAGTAGTAGTAGTATAGTGTTGGCAGGGAAAATAGTTGCTAAAATGCCGTAACTGAACACTGACTGCAAGTGATAGTGGGCGATTAGCGCTAGTGGTGGACGTTTCAATTGATGCTTTTCCTGAGGGCCATGCTGCTGAGAAGACAGTGGCGCCGGTGATAACAATGATGGTGGTGGTAGTGATGGAGGAAGTACTTGTGGTGGTGGTGGCGGCGGCGGCTGTAGTGTGGTTGGTGGTGGATGGTGCTAGAGAAATTTTCGGTTGTATCTGAAGATACAAGCGCCGATGTCATTTCATGTTGAAGAGCGACCTTATTAGCAATGACGGTGCTTTTACTACAGTGGAGGTAGCGGTTGTCATAGTGGATTGGCGGTGGCGGCGGTGTTGGTAGTGGTGTTGGTGATGGTGGTGGTGGTGGTGGTGATGGTGGTGGTGGTGGTGGTGGTTTTTGGACGGTGTTGAGGAGGCGGTGATAGTTGGTGTGGACGAAGTAGGCAATGATGGTAATCATAGAAGTGTATAAATCACTTTCGGTTATTCGTTAATAATCTCACACAGCTTCCTCTCATTTAATCCTCGAGATACCGGCGGGAGGGGAAGGGGGAGGGGAGGCGATTGATCGCTAGGTTGACCGGTGTTTGTCCGAATGAGGCACCCTTGTACAAAACTGGGCCAGATTAATTTAACCTGTTTCGTTACATCATCCCACTACATCCAACCAATAAACAGGCATTATTTAGAATATTTTTCATTTGTTTGTTTAAATAAAAGCTCCTGCAGTTTCATTGCCTGCCTTCTTTCCTCTGTGTCCCAGCATTCCGCTGTCACTAACCTGTCTTTAGAGGGCAACGAAACGTGTATTTCTATTACTTGCTCAATTTCTTTTATTTTGCCTAATTTTCGCCTTCGTTCAAGTCTGTCTGTCTGTGAGTCTGTCTCTGTAAGTCTAACATCTCTCTTGCTTCTCCTTTTCTCGCTTGTTTTCTAGCCCACATGCATTCTTCAGTGTCACTTTCTTTATTTCATTCAAGAGAAGACACACACACACACATACACACACACATTATTTCTCACTATATACGTACATATATACATATATATATACACATATATATATGTGTGTGTGTGTGTTTGCGCGTGTCTGTGTACATATTTACATACATACACACACACAGATACACATACATGGATGTATATATGTATATCATAATAACTTTTGTATTCATTACTTCTTACTTCTACCTTATTATTTAATCCCTTTCTCTCTCCTCTTCTCTTTTTCGCTCCGTCCGCGTCTCCACTGTGTGCGTATGTGTGTACTGTGTG
>NC_042997.1:104290480-104294464 GCF_006345805.1 Octopus sinensis | reverse complement strand
AGTGGAGGTAGCGGTTGTCATAGTGGATTGGCGGTGGCGGCCGGTGTTGGTTAGGGTGTTGGTTGATGGTGGTGGTGGTGGTGGTGATGGTGGTGGTGGTGGTGGTTTTTGGACGGTGTTGAGGAGGCGGTGATAGTTGGTGTGGACGAAGTAGGCAATGATGGTAATCAATAGAAGTGTAATAAATCACTTTCGGTTTTATTCGTTAATAATCTCACACAGCTTCCTCTCATTTAATCCTCGAGATACCGGGCGGGAGGGGGAGGGGGAGGGGAGGCGATTGATCGCTAGGTTGACCGGTGTTTGTCCGAATGAGGCACCTTGTACAAAACTGGGCCAGATTAATTTAACCTGTTTCGTTACATCATCCCACTACATCCAACCAATAAACAGGCATTATTTAGAATATTTTTCATTTGTTTGTTTAAATAAAAGCTCCTGCAGTTTCATTGCCTGCCTTCTTTCCTCTGTGTCCCAGCATTCCGCTGTCACTAACCTGTCTTTAGAGGGAAACGAAACGTGTATTTCTATTACTTGCTCAATTTCTTTTATTTGCCTAATTTTCGCCTTCGTTCAAGTCTGTCTGTCTGTGAGTCTGTCTCTGTAGTCTAACATCTCTCTTGCTCTCCTTTCTCGCGTGTTTTCTAGCCCACATGCATTCTTCAGTGTCACTTTCTTTATTTCATTCAAGAGAGGACACACACACACACATACACACACACATTATTTCTCACTAATACGTACATATATACATATATATATACACATATATATATGTGTGTGTGTGTGTTTGCGCGGTCTGTGTACATATTTACATACATACACACACACAGATACACATACATGGATGTATATATGTATATCATAATAACTTTTGTATTCATTACTTCTTACTTCTACCTTATTATTTAATCCCTTTCTCTCTCCTCTTCTCTTTCGCTCCGTCCGCGTCTCCACTGTGTGCGTATGTGTGTACTTGTGTGTGTGTGTGTGTGTGTGTGTGTGTGTGTGTATGTGTGTGTGTTTCACTTTGTCCTGATGCCTTCAATTTCAATTATTTGCTTCTCTCACTAATATTACTCCCACTTCCCTTATTTTTTACTCACTCCCTCACACTTTCCATCTTCCTCCTTTTCTCACCTCTCACTAACTCCTTCTGTCACCCTATCTATAAAGTTGTTCAGCGCTCCACACATCGTTCATTTATCTGTTGTGAATAAAAACAAAATAAACTATATTAAAGGACATAAAACAAAACTGTCTCTCATCCGATAGATTTATTTGTGCTGATGATTTCTATGAATCATGTAGGCTTTGCATGTACAGATACTCATCTCTTTACCCTCTGTGGCTAAGGTTATCTGGTTTGATGACAAAACAATCCATAAACATGTGCCGTATTTTATGAAGAGAAAACCAGTGCTAGTTACCTTATTAGACCCCACACAAATAAACATTTACGCCCATTCTTATCTAATCCCAAACAGAATTAATATGAGAACCAAGAGTGTTGGAAATGGGATACAAGTCACATTAATCTCTGAATAGGTGGTTTCAACAGAAGATAGTGTTCTGGAAGTTTTAATGAAAGATGTATGGCTTTGTGGTCTGGGATGTTCGAGTCATAACTGTAGTTCAATTCCTTCTTCAGTTGCTCTCCTTGAGCAAACCATTTCATTTTACGCCTCCTCAGCTGCAATGAGGCCTGGCTGCATGCTTGTGCAACCCTATCTTAATCTTCTTTGCTCATATTGGATATATGTGAGCCAATGATGAGTGGTATGAATGGGTGTCGATATCTGCTCTCCATTACGCTTTTCATATTTTCGGGGTTGATAAAATAAATACCAGACGAACTTAACACCAGCCCCCAAATTTCTGGTCTTTTGCTAAAATTTGAAAACAATATTCTTTCTACTATATTTACAAAACCGGTAATTTTAATGAAGTATTGCCAGTCGCTTACATCGACCCTAGTACTCAACTGGTACTTATTTTATTACCCTCCCCACCGAATTAATGAAAGGCGAAGTCAACCCCAGCGGTATTTTAACCCAGAACCTAAACATAGACTAAAATGCCACTAAGCATATTGCTCGGCGTACAAACGATTCTGCCAGCTCACTGCCTTACATCAATGGTCATACTGAAATCGAAAATACACTGATCACAAGTTCAGAGCAATCTATTTGCTCTAGATTTATTGAATTCAAAAGACATTTGAATTTTAAATAAGTGGCTTGAAAATTGAAGAGAAATGCTCATTAAAAATATCCTATGGATGCTCTGAGAAATATAAATCTTATATACAGAAGAATCTTGCGGCATGAATATACAGAGTAAGCATACATATTCTTTTATGCTCATCTGTTCAATGTGTACGGAAAACAACAGTCGAAAGTAATTATATGAGTATAGAAATGTCCGCATTGAGAATAAATAAATAAAAGATTACACGAAATATTTTCTCATTAATTTGTGAGGATAACTAAGGTCTCATTGGAATGAAACATCTTGTTTTAAAAGATACATCTGCAGAGTTGTAAAAAAATATTGCAGGAAATTACAACAGATTTAGAGATACACAATTACAACTTAAATACAGGATAAGAATATGTTTTTAAAAATCCGAAAGGAAAAGACAATGTTCAGAATATTAAAAGAAATAAATAACTGCAAGAATCTATTGTCATGTGGACAGGAATGGCGATATTGTATCTGATTACATCTGCGTTGCTATTAAGTAAGAGAAAAATGGAATGTAATAGATTTCTACATGAAAAACCTGTTGTATGTTTTATTTTTATATCGTTTCAAGGGGAGAGTGATCTAAATTGTTTTTTCCTAATTTTAAAGCTACAATTTTAATAACGTGTTAAAAAACTGACAACGATCATGAAAGAAAAAAATGGTTCCAAGTCAATGATAGCGTTATACAAAAGTGATGACACTGTTCGTTTCTCTTTATTTATGTATTGCTATTAGTAAAGCTATAAGGTAGTACATTGATGCAAAAAATAATTACAAATGTATGGGATTTGAAGTTTCTACGATGCAATACATTATGCTCAATAAGCGCATAAAATTAACATCACGAAGTCTGAGCAAATTACGGAAAATAAAACATCCTGAATCTGGAGGAGTTAGATGCCATCGCATAAAGAAACGGAAGTAGTTGCCTGAAACAAGGTTCTACGATCTCAATAAAATATCCCAAAAATATCATTTGTAGATATACAACTCTGAGCGTCTGCGAGAATATTGACCAAACTGAGCTCTCCTAAACCAATCGTGGCTATAGTATAAAAAAACTGTTGGAGGAACCATATGCTTCGGTTTACTAATTTGTCTGGAACGCCATGCTAACCAATACCTCAGATCACTGAATTCACCAATAGACAGTTAAAACGACTGCCAAGTATCGATGAATAAAAATTGCTAGAAAATCGATTAATTGTTTTTTTTTTTTTTATGAAAGCTCTCTTGACGATTATTGGTGACACTATGAGGGAAGCGGCTTCCAATTTACATCAGTGGGTGGAAATCAGTTTGGCAATCTTCCATAGCAATTATGTATCTGTTGACTGTGGATAGAAAAAGAATAAAGACAAATTTCAAGTTTAAGTGGCGTTATTCATACTTCTAAATACATACATGTGTTTTTATGTATGTGCGTGTATAAAGGATCATCAGACCGGAGCATAGGAGCATATACTGTGGCCAAGATGTCACAGATCTCCAGCTGTGGTGTTGATGTTATTCATCTTCTACTGAGCGGAGCAGAGCATCTTAAAAAGAAATAGCTTCCCTAAGAACATATCACAGAATCACAAGTCTTGGCTTCTCTTTTGAAACTGAGTTAACTTTAAATGCACCATTCTGAGAGGGATCTCTGCTTCCTCATTTACATGGCCATGGAATTCATGGCTTAAACAAATTATACGGTGTAACACGATTTTTGTCCGTGGGCAGCAATTGTTATTT
>NC_042997.1:104267980-104285480 GCF_006345805.1 Octopus sinensis | reverse complement strand
TTTAGCCTGTTAAACGGATATATATATATATATTATATATATATATATATATATATCTATATATATATATATATATATGTTATATATGTATATGTATGATGTATATATATATATATATATATATATGTATTTATATATATATATATAATATATATATATCTATATATATATATATATATGTATTATGTATGTATGTATGTATGTATGTATGTATGTATGATGTGTGTGTGTGTGTGATGTAGATGGATAGAAACATACATACACACATATTTTTCATTTTTTATCTATTTCAGACATGGGCTAGAACAATGATAGGGTACCACTTTGAAGGCTTTGAGACGAACGAATCAGACCCAGTACTTACTTTCAAAGTCAGTTACATATTCCAACGCATTCCGTTGCCGAACAGAGGGAGTGTATGTATTTTAGTGTGTATTACGTATAAAGCATTTATTTGTCAAAGTATTGCAACAATAGATGTAAGTGAAGTCAATATATATTACTAATGGCAATAACAGTAATAGTAACAATAGTAATAATAATAAGCTTGACTGTATTACTAGAACGGAAGTCTTGCAAACTTGTATTGGGTTGGTCTGAAATATCCAGAGCTATAAAACGTTACATAATCAAAATGGGAAACAAGTAAAATTTTATATAACTAACAATCTTATAAAAGTTAATGAAAAATATACAGAAAACACTCATTAATTTAGGCACAGAAAGCTAAAGCGGAAATAAAACATGCAAAACATTTTGAATTTCCAACGAAATAAGATGCGAAACTATTGATTAGGTCGATTGTATGCACTCTCCCATTGCTCATTTAGTTGCTGTTGCAAAAATTCCCGTTAGCGTTTTTCAGTTATTTAGAGTAGGTAGCTACCCAGGTTTCTAGGGTAATTCGGTTTTAGTTGGTTGTAAAATCCTTGTAACGTTTCAACCCAAATTGGTCTCCTATATCCCAGCGTGAGTTCATTATTAAATCACCGGTGTTTCATTGGCACTACAGATAAGAGAATTTATTAATTATCGGTTGGTTTGATCTTTGAAGGATGATGGGTTTCATTTCATAGTCTTCCTTGTCATCGTCTTTATCGTTACTCAGAGCGTTACTCAGAGAAGAGGCCCGAATTATGATTTGAGGAGAGTGTCGCTCCTCATTTGCTTTTGTTTCCTGAAGCTGGTGACTTTTCTCCTTGTTACTCCTTCATGTTTTACCTTAATTATTCCCTGATACTTTGTTTTCTTCTTCAAACATTAACCCTTGTCAAAAATATTGAAGTGGTGTTACTGGCACCTGCTGTTAACAGATATTTTCGTTGTTACTTAGTTTCCGCTTCGTTTCCGTTTCTTATCGTTTCTTCGAGGCCTTCTTCCTGGCGGTTCTGGCGAAGTGTTTGCTACTATAGCAGGTGCTGGAAATGGGCCTTTTGTCTTGCAGCATCAGTCTTATACACATTGTATCGGCACCCTAAAATGAGCACAGATCCAACATAATCCTGATATTTATCCACATTTGATGTCTTGTCAGCATTACTAGTCATGGTATAGTGGAGAAATAAGGACCAACCATGAATCCATATCGTTTTAAATGCCCTTTATTCCTATCTTTGTATTTCCCCGCATCATATACTGGGACACAATTATATTAACAGAGGCATGTCCAACTATTTGCGCCTACATTTTAGCTCAT
Organism: Octopus sinensis; assembly: GCF_006345805.1. NCBI lineage: Eukaryota > Metazoa > Mollusca > Cephalopoda > Octopoda > Octopodidae > Octopus > Octopus sinensis. The sequence continues at coordinate 104,283,784 of NC_042997.1, read as the reverse complement.
CTCTATTCTTGAAAGTGCAATAGACGGTATCATAGCAATTAACCATTTCAATTGGGAAAAATCGCGCACACTTTCATGCAGAGCCGCTTCCAATGGCCGTTTCAAAGGTTGCTAGAAAGAGCACTACTAATTCCTTTTAAAAACGCAGCTATGATATTTTTGTTTACTCCATCTTTGATTAAATCATTCTCCAAAGAAATTTTGTGTGGTTTTGCACAATTTTCCCCTTTTGTTCTTTTCTGAGACATATACAAAAACTAAAACTTCTCCTTTTATTATGATAGAGAGATATTAGGATGAAAATATTATAAGGTGAATCACGTTCTCACATCAGTAAAATCAATACTAGCAAGTATTTCATAGGTAAAGCGGGAGAGAACAGCGAATAACCATAAACGATGAGAAACCGAACCCCAGTGCTTTGGTAATCTTTGGCTAATCATGATATGTACTGGATGTTGCGATTGATTGTGACCGTATATGAGGATCTGCATTGCAATTAAGAAACAAAAGCATGTTATTACGACACGAATTGTACCTGTATATATATATATATATATATATATATAGATATATATATATATATATATATATATATATATATTATATATATATATATATACAGTGATACCACGCAGTACGAGTTTAATTCATTCCATGACCGTGCTCGTTTTACAATTTACTCGTTCAACAAATCAATTTTTGCCATTGCAATTGAAATTAATCAAAATATAATTAATCCTTATATATATAACTCTTTCCGTCATCTTGTAGAGATAGCCTTTTCTGCTACACTGTCCTCCTAGAGATAGCCTTTTTTACTACAATGTCCTCCTCCGAAGAACCAATCTCTTCCACCACATCCGAATGCTGCTGCTCTTGAAGCTGCAGGAGTTCATCTGTTGTCGGATACGCAGTAAGACCACAGTTTTCACCACGCAGAATTCAGTTTTCTCCTCGTTATATCCTGCCAGGCCATATTGATGATTTTCATACAGTTAACACTTTTAGTGTGAAGGCACAATGGCCCAGTGGTTAGGGCACGGACTCGTAGTCGGAGGATCGCGGTTTCGATTCCCAGACCGAGCGTTGTGTGTGTTTATTGAACGAAAACACCTAAAATCTCCACGATGCTCTGGCAGGGGGTGGTACCGACACCCGTTGTACTCTTTCGCCACAGCTTTCTCTCACTCTCTCTTTCTGTTTCTTGAGTAACGCTGCGTCAAGCTGGGGGGAACACATGCGCCACAGACACCGGGAAACCGGGCCCAAGAGCCTGGCTAGGCTTGATAAGGGCGAAACAAAAAACTGTTTTAGTGCTCCTTCCAAAATTCACGATTTGTATTTTCGGTGACTTAAAAGCACCGACAAAACAGGTGTTTGATGTACAATTTCTTAAAATTAGAAATCACTTGTTGGTCCAAGGGCTGCAAGACAGAGGTAATGCTGCGTGAAAGGTATAGAACTTTTATAAATTAAAATTCATCCAAGTTAGGGGCGTGAGTAGGAGCATCGCCGAGGATGAGAGGGACCTTGAGAGGAAGATCCTTCTCCAGAATTTACTTTTTCACTACTGGTCAGAAGATAAGGTTGACCCACTCGGTGAAGAGCTGCCTGTGGCCCAAGCTTTATCGTTTGCTTTCCACATTAACTGCAGCTTCTCCTTCAAAATTTTGTGTGACTTGAACGCTCGTGGGTTTTCGGAATGATAGACAGGGAGTAGCTTAATCTTCAAGACCCCACTCGTATTAGCACAAAGAGCGAGAATTATCTTTCATAGGCTTGTGGTCTGGCAATTTCTTCTCCTCTGCAGTCATGTAGGTTCTTCTGGGCAATTTTTCCCCGCAAAAGGCCAATTTCATCATAGTTGAATGCCTGTTGTGTGACATACCCCTCAGCTGCTATGAGCTGACGGAATCCACGCACTAAATCCTCAGCTGACTTTGTGTCAGAACTTTTTGTTTCTCCATAACTGACGACGCTATGAACACCAGTCCTCTTCTTGAAACTGTCGAACCAGCCCTAAATGTGTATATATATAGATACACACACACACATGCATATCTATCTATCTATCTATCTATCTATCTATCTATCTATCTATCTATCTATCTATCTATCTATCTATCTATCTATCTACTACTACCTATCTATCTATCTAGCTCTCTCTCTCTTCTCTCCTCTCTCTCTCTCTCTCTCTCTATATATATATATATATATATATATATATATATATATTATAGATATAGATAGATAGATAGATAGATAGATAGATAGATAGATAGATAGATAGATAGATAGATAGATAGATAGATAGATAGATATGTGTGTGCGTGTATACACACACATATATATATACACTTATACATACATGCGTATATAAATGTCTGTTCATTCTGTTCATTCAATGAATGGATATGTGTGTGTGTATTCATGCGTGTTTACGTGTGTGTATTTGTATATCTTTATACGAATCCATATGTGTATATACGCATTCACATACATGGGTACATGCACGTGTATAAATAAATTCTAAGAACTTAAAATCTTTAGACAACAAAAAGCAACACCAACATAAACACAAACAACAAAAACAGAAACAGCAGCAACATCATCATCATCATCATCATCATCATCATCATCATCATCATCATCAACATCAGCAACAACACTACCATCAATTTGAACCACGAAAAACATGACAAAACAATCAAGCAAACTTGTATGGAAGCTACTTCTGAGAAAGATTCTTGGAGCCGTTTAGAGTTTGGCCTATGGAATTAGCTTGCGTATTTATGTCAAGTCTAATATGAGATGCTTGTATGATGATGGAGATAGGAAAAGAAAGATAAAATAAAAAAAGGAAGAAAATAAAGTAAGAAAACGAATATCTGAATGAAAAATAGATATATAAAAGAGAGAGGGAAATATAACAAAAACTGAATAATCGATTAGTGTGATTATTTTGAAAAAAATGTCGGCGTGGTGTGATACGTTACCGTGCCTCTGTTGTTTTAACTGATGCCTCTGTTTTCTAACTGATGTTTGACGGTAATGGGAAGGTAGACGTGGTAGACACATCATGAAAACTGAAATGGTAGCTTTTTAAAAAGACGGAAGAATATCCGGATGAAGTTATCCTGTCAAAGAAGGAAAAGCATAATGTCAATGATGCAGGTTAATAAGTGAAGGCGACGTTACTATTTTACTTCAATGCCACCAATTAACTGGGTGGTCTGCAACGAGCAAATACATACATATATACATACATACATACATGCATACATTTATATATATATATATATGTGTGTGTGTGTGTGTGTATAATGTAAGGAAGACTTTACAACAATTATCTTATGCTTCTCCTGCTTCCCTTCCCCCTCCTATGCTTTCTTCTTCCAAATTAGTCTGTCAATTAGACACACAGAGAATAGGGAAAAATGATAGAACAACTAGCAAGGAAAGATGTATTATTACTATTATTACACTTTCTCATTCTTGTTACGCTTCAATATCATCATCATCATGACCAGATCATTGTCGTCATCATCATTATCCTCATCATCATTATCGTCATCATCATCATCATCATCATCATCATCATCATCATCATCATCATCATCATTTTCATCATCATCATTTTCATCATCATCATCATCATCATCATCATCATCATCTGCATCATAATCATCATCATCATCATCATTATTGTCGTTGTCTCTTCATCAGCGTCATCTCTTTCGGTCTTCCTTTCACTGTGAATATTGCGATTACATTTTTTAAAAAATATTAATGCTGCTTTACATTTTGTGGCTGTCAAGAATCGTTAGCACACAGAACTGAGTATCATTTCGTCAATCAATGCATTCAGAGTTCAAATTCTGCGGAAGTTGACTTTGCCTTTCATCCTTTCGGATTCGATGGATTCAGTACCATTTCAGCACTGGGAGCAGGTCGTTATAATCGACTATTCCCGTTTTCAGTGAGTGTGTCTGTAGCACAAAGGATCATTATCAATATTGAGTGAGAGAGCAGCGCATGCCATTAAAGTAATACTGGGGTACAAATATACGAAGCCCAGTATGCCCATCATGACTATCCGTCTGATAAGGGTACACCAGGCATATGCATCACATCCATATGTGCACGACATGGTGATCTCATATCAAGATAAACGCGGATAACCTTGCAGGTGGAGGCCCAGTTACAATTTTTTCAGATCGACTAGCCCATCCCGCTCAAAAGGTCCCTGGATAATGGTTTGTTTAAGGATGATGAATAAAATACCTATGTTTCCAGAGGTGAATTATTCAAACCCAAAAGAATTCCTCGTAACACATGGCTATGATGCCTCCCCCCCTACTACTTCTGCTTGTTATCAGACATGCACATATCAGTCACTGAGGGACATGTTCAACTGGTTACGGTCAAACAACTTAGAAGCAAATTTGTGGTACTGGGTAGAATATTTGTTGTAGCCCATCTTTTATACCAAGACAAAACAATGCATATCATAACACTTTCCAATCAGTTACGATCAGAAGCCAGGAGAGCCACCGCCCATTACTGCATCAAGGCCTTTATTATTATTATTATATTATTATTATTATTATTATTATTATTATCATTGTTGTTGTTGTTGTTGTTTTTGTTATTATTTGTTTTTTGGTTAAATGAGGACCCCTACTTCAATATGTAAAGAACTACACAATAAGCAACAGCTCTAAAGAGCGCCTGTCTTACAACAAAAGTGTTACCATCTCATTTATTTTAATGTTTAAAATCAAGATGACAGCCATCGCAGTGTATGAAATTTTAGTGGGGAAATGACTATGAAAGTGAATAATAGTAGTTTGTCTTATCTCAATTCACACATCGGCAGCACCGATAACAGAAACAATAACAACAATGGCAGCAACAACACCAACGAACCAGCGAAAGCAAAAATAACAAAAACAGCAACATCAACAACTGCAAAAACAGAAACAGCACAGCTTTATACATATATTTGTATATATATATATATATATATATATATATATATATATATATATATATATATATTATATATATATATATATATATGTAAATCAAACGAAGGAAAAACAATTCCTTTAAAGGGGTGTAAACATCCAATTCTCACTGGTACAACCGTTGGTTACCACAGATAAAAGGGTATAATTACAGTATACAAATATTAAATGAAATAGAGAAATACAATTGACAAACTAAAAGTTTATTTACATTATAATATAATATACTATAAAAATATATTTTATAATATAACATAAACATTTTTAAAAACCACATATAAAGCCACCAATTTGTTAAGTCTCATATACATTAGTGAATTTATAAGAACATTCCCATCAATACATATTAGCCTCTTCAGAGTCTTGGCTAAAAAAAAAATATATATTCCTTACATGAAATTTTGTCTGTTTTTTTTTTTTAACCGAGGCCCTGAAGAGGCTTTTATACATAGATGGGAACTTTTTATAAATCCATCAACGTAAATGAGTGGAAACAAACTGTTGGCTTTATATAAGGTTTTTAAAAATTTGTTGTTAGATTTATATTATATCTTTTTATATTACATTATATTATATTCTAATGTAAAAAAAATTTTTAGTTTGTCAATTGTATTTTCTGTATTTCATTTAATATTTGTGTGTGTGTGTGTGTATATGTATGTATGTATGTGTGTGTTTATATATGCATATATATATATATATATATATATATATATACACACGCACACACAAACAACATACAGACATATATATATATATATATACATATACATATGCTTTTATGTATGTATGAGCGTATAATTCTTTTTAGAACATTGAAACTCGCAGCAGATAAAGTTATAAATAATACTGTCCTTTAGATAGAAAAAGGCAGCTATTGAGACTCGAACCCCACATTTTCTGCAAACATGACAGTTCTATTATTTAACGAAAGCAATCTTTCAAATTTCACAAATTCTGTATCTTGAGAAGTCAAGAATGTATATATGCATACATTTAGACATACATTATAAAGGTTTGAGCAGAAAGTAATCCAAAAATAGGCATATCATTTTCACCAACAGACATATGTATTTCATATTTCACTGGGTGGATGTGTAACATGAAGTGTTATTCACTATAGTCTTCATTTGTGTCATCGCTGAACCCAAATTTTGAATCTATCAACACATCAATTCGCCCGACCATTCGCGTGGTTTGTTTGAGTGTTTGTAGTGGACGGTCTTCCGTTGAGTGGTTTAGCCTTATTTTTGTGTTCCTGTTCTTTGAATATATTCATACGTTGGTGGACATGACTCTAGCAACCCGCCTTTGTCCACAACTCTATAATGATATGCTTCTTTTGCAAGAGAACTCGTTCTTTGCCTGCAATGAAGAAAAGCAGGAATAAGTGTTATTAGAATTGTAACATGTCTAATTTGCATGATATGCCAATTAAAAAATATTTTAGTCAATTGTACATTAGCCACCGTAGGTATGCATTACACGCGCGCGCGCACTCACGCAGACGCATATGCGCACATACACGCACAAATACTGAAATACCGTGGCCATCTTGTATAATAAAATGTTTCATTCGATAGTGTATTTCTGAAAACCATAAATGAGACGGGATGGTCATGAATGAAATCGCGTTGATAAAAGAGATCGCTCGGTTAGAGGGCTTAAACTAATAGTAACAGAACTGAATCTGACTTGAAAATCAGCTTACCACAATTCTATGGTAACATTATTTGTTACATGAACAGAAACGTTTGGAAATTAAATGTTTAGGGCCACATATGGAGATCAATTTTGCGATTCGAACATCCGAACATCCGATCTGTCTATTCGTTTTCAAGTAATATGCATCTCTAACCACTCGATCGTTCATATTCTTCATAAATACATACTACAAAACAAAATGTAATTTAGGTTTACATGTTGAAAACTATAGAACTGAACTTTATTTTTCGTTAGATATTTCATTGCAATTTAAACATTTGTATATGTCGCCTAATAAAAATTAATATAAAACAGTCAAGAAAATGAGCATGTAGGCGTAGGAGTGGCTGTGTGGTATGTAGCTTGCTTACCAACCACATGATTCTGGGTTCAGTCCCACTGCGTGGCACCTTGGGCAAGTGTCTTTTACTATAGCCTCGGGCCGACCAAAGCCTTGTGAGTGGATTAGGTAGAGGGAAACTGAAAGAAGCCCGTCGTATATATGTATATATATACATATATATATATATATATATATATATATATGTGTGTGTGTGTGTGTGTGTGTGTGTATGTGTGAGAGAGTGTATGTTTGCGTGACTGTGTTTGTCCCCCTAATCGCTTTACATTCGATGCTGGTGTGTTTACGCCCCCGTAACTTAGCGGTTCGGCCATAGTCAAATGACTGAAACAAGTAAAAGAGTAAAAGAGTATGTCTGTTACTTTCTAACAGTATGTTATTTTGTATACAATATCTGGCAATAACATTCGTCCCATAATAAACTATTTCATTTAAGTCAAACTCCCATCACAATTTACAATACAGGAATGTATGATATATAGCAAAAGTAACTTTAACTCATCGAAAAGCTGCATAAGCCAGCCAGTTCACTTTCATTTCAGGATTACTGTATAATGAATTTACTCAACCATTATGCAGCATCGCCTTTTAATCAAACAAATGAACTCAAATACTTATGTTTTTGTTTAAAATTTGGTACTCATTATAACGTCTCTTTTGCCGAGCCGCTAAGTTTCGAGGAAGTAAACAAAGCAATACCGTTTGTCAAGCTGTGGTCTGACAAACACATACACAAACGCACAGAGACGCACAGACGCACAGACACACAGGCGCACAGACACACAGACACACAGACACACACATATACGACGGTCTTCTGCACAGTTACCAAATTCACTCACATCACATTGATTGGTCCACGGCTATAGTAGATGACATCTGACCGATATGCTACGCAGTGGAACTAAGCCCCTGCTTCCAAAGTGAGATTTTTTAAACCATACAGTAAAACCGGGGCCTATAGATCAAATTCTACGATTTACTAGTGACGTGAATTTAGAATCTTAATGTTTTCTTCAGTTCTTCGAACCAGAATCAGCCGTCAACCTTTCACATTTCTCTGGCCTCATTTATAGCTTAACCTATTACCCTTTTTTTTTTCTACCACTGGTAAACCAAAAAACACGGTCGCAAGATCTGCACTAAATCCTCGTTTGGTATTGTTTTGTTTTCAACTGCTCTTAGTTCATTGTTTGATTTAAGATTCATTTTGTTTTACTTAACTCCGGGGTTTCTTACAAATAAATGTATATAAAATAAACTTTCTTGAACATCTGGGACTTTGTCAACATCTTTGACCCTATTATCAAACCCTACTTTGCCGGCAAGATGTTCTAATAATTACTTCTTTTATTTTTGTTCTTTCTCAGCTCCATTTTACAGTTCCTGCTTTTCTATTTTTACTTATATACAAATCTAATTACTTTAAAGATAGAACCGAACAAAATAATTGCAATGACGTTATTGGTTCTTTGTTTATTGATCTAGCAGAGATTCAACGTTTATCGGAATTTGAAAAAGAAGCCTTGAGGATCGAAACTAATCAGTGAAATGTTGTTGGTCTGTCTGTCTTACTCTTTCTTTCCTTCTTGTTTTCTTTCTTCCTTCCTTCCTTTCTTTCTTTTCTTTTTTCTTTCTTTCTTTTTTTCTTTCCTTCTTTCTTTCTTTTTTTTTTCTTTCTTTCCTTCTTTCTTTCTTTTCTTTTTTCTTTCTTTCCTTCTTTCTTTCTTTCTTTCTTTCTTTCTTTCTTTCTTTCTCTCTCTCTCTCTCTCTTCTCTCTCTCTCTCTCTCTCTCTCTCTCTCTCTCTCTCCTCTCTCTCTCTCTCTCTCTCTCTCTCTCTCTCTCTCTCTCTCCCTATGTTTCATCGTATTATCAACTATAGTTTTCTCTTAAAATCTCCCATACTATGCTGTTTGATATTTCCATTTCATCTACCAGTTCGTTTCATTCACTTCTCAGACTTCTCTCCTTATCTTTGTCCGCCTCTCTCACCTTCTTTCCCTCTCTAAATGTCATGTCCTATTACTTCTCTCCTTCTAATACTTGCTTTGAAACTATTTCCCTTTACATAGCTTCCTCTTATTTTTTACTTTCTCTCACTCGTTCCCTCTTTTACTCCACCTGTATGTTTCTCTTCCCCCCACCCCCACTACTTTCACCTATATACTTTATCTTAATTTCAATCACTTATTCTAACAGTTCAATTTTCTATTAACTCTCTTCTTTCTGACTGCTCTGATTCACTTCCTTCTCTTAACACCTCTCGTATGTAACACTCAAAGCAACTTCCACTTTAACTTCTATTTCTCCCAGCCACACTTTCTCTCCTCTATTTATAATACAGTAATCACTTGCCATATCGCGGTTCACTTACCACGGTTCACCTATCGCGGTTTATTATTTAAGCTTACGTCGATTCCTCCGTGGTGTTGTTTTGCATTTATGATAAACTAGCAGTATCGCCCGGCGTTGCTTGGGTTTGTTTCGACCCTTTAGAATTGGAATTTTTGAAAAGTAAAAATTTTGCATTATGTAGCTTGTTATTCTCTTTAAGAGAACATTTTTCTGGTTGAAATACAATGAAAAATGGCGACACAGCAGTCAAAATATCGTAAAAAATACAGATTTTCATAGAAAAAAAGTACCTTTTTGATGTAAATAATTTTTAGTGTTAACATTGTCCGATTTGAATTTTATCTCCTATGAAATGAAGAGCAAGCCTTCTTCGATCATACTCTCAATTTTGGTCAACTTGCGCCGCATGGTCTCGTAGGAGATAATGTTAGTTGAAGGCTATCAAACCTGCCAGACACAGACAACATCAGTTATATATATATAGATTATAAACATAATAAATAAGGTATACAGTACAGTACTGTTTCTACTTTTCAGATTTTTACTTATTACGGGGGTTGGGGAGCGTAATACCTGCGATAATCGAGGGATTACTGTATAAATTATTGTTTATTTCAATTTTAAACAATCTTTATTATCCCCACCTTCCTTTCACTAACAACATATCAATTTATTTTCCTCCAAGTATTCGATAATCGCCACCACCACAAAAAAAATTCACCTTCATCAGCTACTCCCTGTCCAAGTCTTGCTTCTCCTTCACGCACGTCATTCGTACTTACCATAACTACTTATTAAACACCCTATTGATCAGCTCCTCCTTCTCTTCCCTTCTATTTATCTTTTCATCTACCCCTCTCTCTCTCTCTCTCTATTCATCTCTCTCTGTCTCACTTCATCTCATTCTTTATCTCTTTTTCGCTCTCCCTCCTCCCCCTCTACATCTCCATTTTCCCTCACCGCCACCACCACCATCACATCTAATGTTCTTGCTCATGTGATTAACTATTACAGTTCTTCTTTTAGGCGCTGTGTTGCTTTCAATTATTTACCAAAGTTTAATGAAATTAAACTCTTCCCTGTTAAAAATTAATTTTATATTTAATTACATAAACGAGCCCTGCAAATTGATGCTCGGTCATTTAAGTAAAAGCGAATATTATCAATCTTCTCAGCTTTTATTGTTTGTGCTTTTGATTTTCACTATGTATATATATATTTTTTTCTTACTATTATAAACAAATAAGAAACCTTTAAAATTTATATATATTTTTTGTGTAAAATTTCTGTTCAATTTTTGCTTCGCTAATTCATTCATTCTATTTAATTTGTGACTTCCTTCTGCCTTTTTTTCATTTGTTTCTTCTCATTAGTTCCCATCTTTCATACCATAGTTTTTTTATTTTTTCTTTCTTTCTCCCTTTATTTATTTATTTATGCTTTCATTCCTTCCCTTTTCATTCATTCTTCTCTTTAATACATAGTACTATTTTGTCTTCCCAATTCATTCTATTTTAATTGTACCTTCCTTGTTTTGTTTCTTCATTCTTTCCATTTCATTCGTTTTATCGTTCCTACCAACGCTTTTTGCTTTACACTTTTCTCTTTATTCTTCTTATGGTTTTCACGATTACTTATCCGTTTATTATCTTCTCTTAAATTTCCACTCCTTTTTGTCTTCACTAATTCATTCATTTTATTTATTTACGCCTTCCATGTTTTTTTTCTTTTTCGTCTCTTCTCATTCCCTCTCATCTTCCTTTCCATTCCTTTCCACTTTCTTTTCTTTCTTCTTTCTTAGTCTTCTGCTTTTCATTCCTTCCATTTTCGCTTTTTATTCTTTACCGTTCTTCCTAAATTTCTTACCCTTTCCTATCTTTCTTTCTTCGTTTTATTTTCTACTTTATCATTCCACTTAACCATTATCTTTGAGCCGTTTCTCAATAGATTCATTAGCTTTATATTAATTCCGTGAAATTCCGTTACTTGTTTCTTCACTTTTTGAAACAGATGTCCAGTTTTCCATTATTTCTCATTTTGTTTTCGTCATTCAAACAAATAATTTATCCATTAGCGTTTTAATTTTGTTTTGCCTTTCTTTTTTTTTTGTCTTCTACTTGTTTCAATCATTTGACTGCGGCTATGCTGGGGCACTGCAGGATCAGTTAATTATGACTATATTCAAAATATTCCCCCTCACAGACTCACACACTACTTGCAGCTGTCCTCCAGTTTTTATAATCCCTATAAAAGAAATCAGAAGGTTTGGCCTCCAACCAGGCCATTCGCGATACCATTAAAGCCAGGAATTTTCCAGCAACTCTTCGTGTGTGTGTGGTGTATATATATATAAGAACAAGAACGCAACAGATGACAATAAAGCATCCGGACAGATAGACGATGCGAAGGCAGACAAAAAAAAAGTTCCTCTCATCAGTCAAGTTACCAAATTATCCTTATAATTTCGGTCAGTTACACTCGAGACTGTTCAAATTTGGCTGCCCCCACCAAAATACTTGTATGTATGTATGTATGTATGTTTTATGTATGTATGTATGTATGTATGTATGTATGATGGCCTTTCACAACTTTCCGTCCATGTTATGCACTCACAAGGGATTGGTCGACCAAGGATTACACGAGAAGACACTTGCATGCACAAAGATTAAGTGAGCAGTAGGATTGAAGACAAAAATACCTCTATTGTTCTGTAGACTTTCACAAATTTTTGTGTTTGCCTTCATTTTTGGCGTCTTCTTCCTTTGGCTTTCCTGTCAAAAAGATGATCCCAAAATATCCTTCATTTTAATTTTTCTATATTTTCTATATATTCCACTACCACAAAATTGTCACTAGCTTGGAAATGATTACAGTATATACGAGGTCTGATCAATAAATATCTGGACTGTTGCGAATTTAACGAAGCTAAAGTATGCAGAGTGAAGCTGCTTGGGAAAGATTGACTTCGCACTTTGCTGTGCTTGTGCACAAAGCGTTAACGTTCTAGCTTACCTATGCTGTTAACAGCAGTGTTTGGCAGGAAGGTGCGTAGCATGTGATCGTCGCATTCACCATGACAGAGAAAGTTGTCATAGTGAAACCTGCTCAGAGGCCTATGCAAAGTTGCAGAAAGTGTATGAAGAGTAGTGTATGAGCAGCTCACAAGTGTATGAGTGGTTCAGACGTTTCCAAGATGGCCAAAAATGTGGATATTGACGAAAGTTCTAGGAGATCCGCAACCAGCAGAACTAAGAAAAACATCGCAGTTGTGCGTGCACCTGTGAGGAGAAATCGTCGAATCACCATCCATGAGTTATTAGAAGAGGTGCAGATTAGTTACGGTTCAGTTCAGTTCATTATCACTGAAGATTTTGGTATGAGACGCACATCTCCCAAAACCGCTTTCAGCTGTTCAAAGAGACACTCGGGTTTCAGTTGCACACGATCCTCTTTTTGTCAAGGATGACGAAAAATTTTTGGTAACTTTGTGTAGGCCGCTGAGCAGGTATCGCCAAGATTTTGATAAAATTTGATGCAGATTCTCTGCTCAACCTTCTCCGTCATCGTCAATACGACAATCACAGGCTACACACCTTCCTTGCAGACACTACTGTGAACAGCAGAAGAAACCTATAACGTTAAATCTTAGTGCGCTACAACTAAGTTCATGGTCAATTTGTGCCAAGCGGCTTTACTCTGCGTGTTTTAAGTTCGTTGTTATGGCAACAGTCCGGATATTTATTGATCAGACCACGCATATATTTTTTTCATTTATTCTCTCATTCTTTTGTACTACCAATCTTTCTTATATCCCTTAGTGATTGTTTTAAATTGGCTTACAGTTGCTGGAGTGAAAGCAATTAATCCAGAACAGAATAAATTTTTTAAATAGCTCCTCAAAACTTTTTCCATTTATGTTTGCTTCCGTTTTTATTTATTTATTTATTTGCTATTCCACTATCACCACAAGTACACTCACAAACAGACGGGTGTGTGCTCGTATATACATACACGCACACACAAACACTCACACACATATGCACATATATATACATATACTTATGCATATATACGTATATATAAATATACAATATACGTCTGCATGTATGTAGAAATATATATATTATATATATTACATATCTACCAATTTACCAATCTATGTCTCTTTCTGTGTGTATATATATATGCGTGTGTGTGTATATCTTTATATATATAAAACTGAGAATATGTGTCTGTCTGTCTGTCTGTCTGTGTGTTTCCCTAAAACTTGAGAACTACGCAACCAATTTCATTCAAATTTTACACATGCCTTACTTACGGTCCGGAGAGTGTCATCGGCAAAAATTTTTTTTAACTTTTTGCCAAGGCGAGCCCACAGCAATATCATATCTTCTCCACTACGATTCCCTAAAACTTGAAAACTACACAACCAATTTCATTCAAATTTTACACATGCCTTACTTAGGGTCCATGTAGTTCCATGGGAAAAAATGTTCAACTTCTTGCCTAGAACGAGCCCATAGCAATATCATATCTTCTCCACTATTTCAGTATTACGTGTTAAAAGTGAAACAAAAACATTTCTCTATTTTATGTCAGATACTTTCACTTTAACAATAAAAATAATAATAACAATTGAATTATATGTAGTATGTAATAATTAAAATCAAACTATAATATAATCGTAACATAACAAAAGTAAAAATAGCAATTGGTATAAAATTGCATCAATGACTTGAACTTGAATAAGTGGTTCCACATGAATGGGAATAAATTAAAAATAAAATTAGCGTGCAGAAATGGAATAGTCGAGATGGATAATAAAAATTTAAATTAAAGAAAAGACTATTGTCTATAAAGTATACAATGTAGAGAAAAAAGAAGATTTGAACACATGGAGGAAAGCACCTTCGAAAATGTCTTGGTGCGACCATGAAAGATATCTAATCAGAGGCGGTAAATTCGCCACAATAGAAGCAAGGTTCGAGTTAACGGAGCGTGCAAGGGAGTACTCGACTCGAGCTTGCAAAGTGGAAATATTTTATCTTTACCTCCACATCTGGGACGTAGGACGTCCCGGAAAAAAATTTTAAATGCCCCCCCCCCCTCCCAGAAGTAGAGTTAGGCTGGATTGTAGACACACTTCTATACAAGAGGGAGGACAAGATACAATTGATCGAAATTACAAGAGACGGGCTAACAATTCCAGTCTGTTATATATTTTGAGTATTGTTATCACTAGCGATATCAAGATATAACTTTGTATTTAGTATTTTATGTGTAGATGTATATATATAGATGTACATGTAATATGTACACATATACACATGCACAAGCACTATGACCCGGCAACGACGGGTCTTTAATGCTAGTATATATATATATATATATATATATATATATATCAGACACAAGCACAGGTAGAGTGCCGTACGGAATAAACATGTTCAAGTGTTCAAGTGGTAACAAGCAATTCTTTATATATATTTTTCACACACACACACATCATATATATATATATATATATATATATATATATCAATTCAAGAAATTTGAGTCAGCAACAAGGAGTACGGCTGGACAGTTCTTTTTAATCACCAGAATTGTTTACACCCAACGTGGTTATCCAAAAGTACAGGTATTATGCAACTGCTTGTTGGCATAATGAGAACTAGTTGTGTTTCCTTAGCTGATATTCAAGTACTGTCTCCGTTAGTTTAAAACATTCGACTTTAAGGCCATCCCATCCGTTCGCCTTCGTTTCAGTTTTGTAGGAGTTGGTAGATTCATGTTGCTTGCTGGCACAGTGTGTTTGCTGTACTGATACGAGTGGTAGTGGAGGGCTGTTTTCGTACCGGCTTATCGCTGTCATGTTCTTCCTGGTTGGCTGTACATGCGAATACTATTAACTGACATTCAGTATTCAGTGTTAGAAATATATCACATATATATATATATATCTTCATAAATTTTCATCGGCAAAAGTTACAATATGACACAATAGAATATGTCCTCTCTGTGGCCAAAGAGTCTATGACTCTTATTTCTAGCAATGCTGATGATCACTGCACTCTGGGCCACTTTAGTGAGGGTGAAGTAATTCCTTTTTCGTTTTAAATTGCGTCTGGCCATCTTAATTATTTTATACCCATATATATATATATATATATTATATATATATATAACATGTCAAATTGCGATAAAATAAATTAATTATCATCGCTGGTATTTCTATATATATAATATATATATATATATATATATATATATATATATATATATATATATATATACTCTCTTTTACTTGTTTCAGTCATTTCACTGTGGCCATGCTGGAGCACCGCCTTTAG
>NC_042997.1:104227980-104257980 GCF_006345805.1 Octopus sinensis | reverse complement strand
AAAGTACAAAGGCAGTGAACTGACAAAATCGTTAGCACGCCAGGTGGAAAGCTTAAAGACTCTTAGTCTGTCTTCACGCTATGTCTTTATGTTCCGTCTTCACGTTCCGAATTCAGACTCTGCCAACGTCACCTTTGTCTTTCACCTTTTCAGGATCGATAAGATAATACCAGTCATTTAATCGATTACCCTCAAAATCTGATGGCCTTGCTTCAAAATTTGTAACCAATATCTTTGACAGTAAACTAGAGATATATTTTATGATGCAAATTGCAACAGGCTAAAATTCTTTCGGGCTGTTTGCTGCTTCAAAACGTTTCTAGGATTGATGAAAGCAGTCATATATGATAAAGACTCTTCATTGGTGAGATTTAATGATTTCAAAAACGGATGTGGATATCACTTTACACGAATTAAAATGAGTTTTATTTCAAAATGTTTCAGTTAAATGTCTATTCTGCTGTAGGCACAAGGCCTAAACAATTTGGGAAGAGGACTGGTCGATCACATCGACCCCAGAGCGTAACTGGTACTTATTTCATCGCCCCAGAAAGGGATGAAAGGCAAAGTCAACTCTGGCGGAATTTCAAATCAGAAGGTAAGGATGGACGAAATGCCACTAAGCATTTACCCGGCGTGGGAACGATTCTGCAAGCTCACCGAATTTGTTTCAGTTAGATATGTAAAGTAAATCATCTTTACTGTATATATATAAATATAAATATATATATATATATATATCTATATATATATATATATATTATATATATAATATATATATATATATATATATATATATATAGTTCAAACTTACAGAAAACCCCCCAAAAAAAACGAAGACAGGTGTAAAAACAAGAAGCAGGCGTATTAGTTTAACGCTCGGGAAGGTGAGAAAATCTTTTACGTTTCGAGTCTAGGCTCTTCAACAGAGAGGAACACGAAGGTATAAACAGAGAAAGAATTAAAAAATCTGAAGCCAGCGGTCATTCATGACGGTTGACTGGGTAGAGGTAGTTAGGCAGAAGAGGTAAGAAGGGGGAGATAATAAAGTATTGGTGATCCCAAAACGAAGGAGCGCTTACGTATGTATGTAAGAATGTGTGTGCGTGTGTGTGGACAGGGGTTGGTGACTCTGGCGTGTGGATGTTTGTGTGTGTAAGTGTGTGCGTCTGTAATGTGTGGGTGTGTGGATGATGGTGTAGGTGATGGGAACTGGTCAGTACTAGTGTATGCGGAGTGTTGTGATGTGGTGTGGTGGTGTGGTTTAGTGTGATGTGGTGGTGTTGGCGTGTGGGGATACGAGGGTAGGGTACGGGAATGTGAGGGTGGGGTGTGGGTTTGTTGTGAGGATGTGGGGGCAGGGTTGGGGTATGTGCGAGTGGGATGTGTGTGTTGGGGTGGGATGTGGGTGTGGGGTGTGGGTGGAGGTGGTAACATTGAGGGAGAGGTGTGTAGGAGTAAAGAGAGAAAGTAGGTGTCAAGGGAAGAGAGGAGAGGAGTGATGGGTAGGGGAGGAAGTAGGTGTGAAATGAAGAGAGGAGAGGAGGAGGCAGAAAGACACAGTTACAAACATATATACATATAATATATATATATTATATATATATATATATATATATATTATATGTATATATGTTTGTAACTGTGTCTTTCTGTCTGTGTTTGTCCCCCCATCTACATCATCGCTTGACAAGCGGCATCAGTGTGTTTACGTCCCCGAAGTGTAGCAGTTCGGCAAAGAGACCGATAGAATAAGTACTAAGTTAAAAATTATGTCCTGGTGTCGAAGTGCTCGACAAGAACACTTCGATGCGTTGCTCCAGCATGGCTGCAGTCAAATAACCGAAAAAAGTAAAACAATAAAGAATATATATATATATATATATATATATATTATATATATATATATATACTCTTATATTATTTTACGTGTTTCAGTTATATGACTGTGGCCATGCTGGAGCACCACCTTTAGTCGAGCAAATCGACCCCAGGACTTATTCTTTGTAAGCCTAGTACTTATTCTATCAGTCTCTTTTGCCGAACCGCTAAGTTACAGGGACGTAAACACACCAGCATCATTTGTCAAGCGATGTTGAGGGGACAAACACAGACACACAAACATATTCACACAGATGCATGTATACATATATACGACAGGCTTCTTTCAGTTTCCGTCTACCAAATCCACTCACAAGGCTTTCGTTAGTCCGAGGCTATAGTAGAAGACACTTGCCGAACGTGCCACGCAGTGGGATTGAACCCGGAACCATGTGGTTCATAAGCAAGCTATTTTATTTCATATAATTTGCCATTTAGGCATTTACAAAGAGAGGACAAACAAGGACAGACAGATATAAAGGGTGAAGTTGCTTAACACAGTTAAAATTTTCGAATGAAATTACGGATAAGATTATAAGCAATGGATTTTTCGAAGACAATGTTTAAAAGTATTACTTAGTGATCATGTCGAAGGACAGACACCCAGCCATCCGGGTAGAACCTTTACTTTTTGACCCGGTCACACTTACCTGGTGCCAAACATACTCAGCTTGCATGCCACAGGCTTCCATATTTTCACAAACATATCTCGTGACAGACACCTCTTCTCCAGCCTGATTTTGCTACTGAGGTGGTAACTAAAAAGGTTAATCAACCCCTGGCCGGAGACAAAGGTACCTGTCACTATACCTTTCGTGCGCGTCTTTCATACTGTTTCTTTCAATATGGCTACTACACAGAAAAAACAAGCCTTTCTTTTCCTGTTAAGGAAAGGAGGCGGCACAATCTCGATGATAGACTCAGCTGATTGCTGTACTCTTCCCATCATTGACAACAGTTGTTCGGCAAAAGCTATCAGTTCCGATAACTCCGGACACTCCACGTATGCGTGCAAGACGGTTTCCCTATCCTGCTCGCATCACGGGCATGTCGGTGAGACGGCACTTCTGTGCCTTGACAGCTTGTTGCGAACAGGTAAAGCCGCACGGAAACACTACCAGGCCAGGGATTTCTGGTAATTATCCAGATACCCCGGCCCGAACGTCCTCCGGAACAGGTTGACCAACTGATCTTCATCGTAGCCCAGGGCTTTCCCTAAGGCATCTTCTGACATAAGTTCCACTAACCCACTATAGAAATCCGTGGTGGAACTCCTGTTGCCGGCGTTGCCCGCCCGAGAGAGTAGCTGGAGCGCCTGACGGCACTCCAAATGCCATTCACCCAGTTTAGGTTTCCGCTTGATCCTTGCACCGATGTCCGTTAGGGATGTTAACTGGGGAAGGTAGAACTGGACATGCGGTGACCACACCTGCTCTCCATCCAGGTAAAGCCAGAGGTGCCTCAACCTTAACGCGAGTTTTCGCATCCTCAGCCAAGTCATCCCTAGCCCACCCTTTAGCGGTTTCTGGCAACAGACAGAGCGCTTTACAAGTGGCTTTCTTCCTTTCCACAAAAAGCGGAAAAGGATTCTCTCCAACTTGTTCAGACACAAATCGGGGCAAGGCACCACGGTCAGACGGTAGGTGATTACTGGATGCTATAAACATCTGCACCACCTCCGCTTTCCCTGGCAGAGATAACGCCCGCCCAGACCAGGTCTGGGTTAAAGCGGTCACCTTGCTGGCAACGTCACTCCAATTTTTCTCTATCTGGAGGTCTGGGCCAATCCAGACCCCGAGCAGCTTAACAGGACCTTCTGTCCAACGCCCCACGACGTTATTGGACGGCATCGACTAATCCCTCCAGGTGCCGAGTTGCAAACCGACCGACTTGTCCTTGTTAACCTTTGCTCCTGCCACCGCCTCGTAGCTTTTGATGGCCTCTTCCACCACTGGAAGCAGGCCTTCATCTGCCACGATGATGGAGGTGTCATCGCATACGCCGTAGCTCCTATTCCACACCATAGATCATGCGGCGCCCTCCCTAGTGCCTCCAACTTCCGCAGCAAAGGCTCAAGAGCCAATACGTATAGGAGCGAGGACAGGGGACACCCCTGACGAACTGAACGCTTGATCCTGAACGGCTTCGAAAAGAAACCGTTCACCTTGACTACAGACTCGATGTCGCTATACAAAGCAGCGATTCAACCTCGAAAGGTCGGGCCTAGGCCAGCCTCTCCGAGGACCGCCGCCAAGTACCGATGGTCGACCCTTTCAAATGCTTTGGACTGGTCTAAATGTACCAGTGCTCCCCCTGCGCCAGAAAGCTTCCCCACCCTCTCTAAGGAGTAGCGTATAAGGCGGAGATTATCGTGGATCGTTCTGCCAGGGATAGCGCACGTTTGCGCTTCCCCGACAAGTTTGTCCACGACCCGCCCCAACCTTTTTGCTAGCACCTTGGCCAGAATCTTTAACTCTGTGTTCAGCAGAGTTATGGGCCTGAATTTCCCTATCTCGTCCCCCTTGCTCGGGTCCTTCCTGATCAACGTCACCCCCCCACCCCGGCTCGCAGACTTGGGAATTCTCCCATTCTGCTGCCAGTTGGCGTAGACGCTAGCCAGCAGGTGCCCGAACAAGTCTGGCATACTTTTATAAAATTCATAGGGCAGACCATCGAGACCCGGCGACTTCTCCCCAGGGCACTTGCCCAACACCTCGATTACTTCCTCGGCTGTGATTGGCCCTTCACAGCACTCAGCCTCTCGTGTCTAGAGACGCGGGCCACAAGACAGGAAGTCCCTAAGGGCTTCACCATAATCCAGCGTCCCGCTCCTCCCGAACAACTCGGCGAAGTGCTTGTGAAGTGCCTCACACATCTCGTCCCGCTTCTTGACCGTGCATCCGTTTTCATCAACAAGAGACTCAATTGTAGCATCGTTGCCACGCTGTGTTTCTATCGTACGGGCCCATCCGGCAACATTAATTCCCTCACGGCCCAATGCTCGTACTTTAGCCCGAACTCTACATCCCTCATGTTTGGTTTTGAGGTGACGGTCTATTGCCGTTCTCGCCGCTAAAATATGAGATGCAGAGCCCAACCTCAACGCCTCCTCTAAGTTCTTAACTAGTTGCCCTTCTATTCTAGCCCTATCTATTCTTAGTGGTTTACTAAATCTAATGGACTCGAATCGAATGGCTCTTTTGAGGGCGAACCACCACCGTTTATTAACCACGGCTCCGGTTAACGCCCTCTGCACTAACTCCTTAAACCGGCTACGGTATGCCTCGCGAGTCAAAATAGACTTGTTCAGCTTCCAGTAGCCGGTTCCTATCTTAAGTGTGCTATCTATGTCCAGTCTACACTTGACCATTCTATGGTCAGTATAGGGCACCTGGACGAGCTGTGGACAACTAAAACTAGACTTATCTCTAGTTCTTATCACTATCCTGTCTAGATAAGACTTGAACCTTCCGTCGCCACTCATCCAGGTCCACTCTGGGACGTTCGGATGGTCAAGTCTGTAACGATCTGCCAGCTGAAACCGCTTAAGCAGATCCACGAGACGTGAATTCACTTTCCTATGGATCGAGTCAACGCTATCGATGTGTACGGCAACGATAGCATTAAAGTCCCCTAATACCACTAAAGTCTTCGACGTCACGAGAAAGCCCTCTAAGCGCCGATAAAAATCAGTTTGGAAACCTCTAGCACAAGGTGCCTAGAGTCCGATCAACCTGAAGGCCTTACTGCTGTATGTCACATCAAGGACGACCAGCCCACCTTCTGGGTCCACATAGACTGTACTTGTCTGCAGAGCCAAGTCTTTACGGATCAGTACCACTACAACCCCTCGCCCTCCGGTCTGGCCAGGAGGCATGATTTTCTCGTAGCCATTCAGGAGAGGCGAGAAAGTTTGTAGGCTGTCCAGCTTGGTCTCTGTAGCAACCATCACATGTATATCATGTGATCTGAGGTCGTCGAGGAAACAAGCCTGCTTCCACTTCGAACTCAGACCACGCATATTTAAACAACCAAGGTTAAGAGAACCCATTACAAAATGTAAAAGTTCTACTTACATTTCGTTGGAGAGGTTGGGGCCGACCTCACCACACATTTGTGGGCCCCTTCTTTCTCCTCCTTCTTCAGATAGTCCGGCAAGTTCGCGATACGCCGGATGGCGTTTGGGTGTTTGTCTTTTAATTGTTTGAACGTTATTTCCGCAATCCACGCACATCTTTCGTTTCGATCTTTGTGTTTGTTGTACAGTCTTGCTGTGTGATGCGGAACCACAATATCGTTTATATATTTTTGTGTATCATATTCAATTAATATGAGTTCATTTTTTTTGTCTTGTTTTTCTGGGCCAGTTGGGCGGGATTTTTTTTTTTTGGTGTCTGTGGTGTGTCTTTGTTTTTATTATTTTTTGTAGGGGATGTTAACGGGGATGATGCACGAGTTCTTTTACGAACTGTTGTAAATCCCCACTCTGATACCTCCATGGTATAGTCTGGGGTAGCAATATTTTGTTCAGTAGGCGCCGCAGTTTTTAAGGGGATGGGAAGTTTTAATAATGTAGGGGTTGGTGAGTGCAAGGGCTGGGTTTTTTTGTCAGTTTGTTTTGGGGTTGGCACCGTAACAGCAGAAGTGGGACTTTTTGTTTTTTGTAGGGGTAGGTGAGTTTGCAAGGGTAGGGATTTTTTTATTATCTGAGGGGCCTGGAGTCTGCGGTTTATTTTGCTTGTCTGGACAGTCTATACGAATGTGGCCCTTTTTGCTGCAGGCGTAACAGGTGGGTTTTCGGCCTTCGATCTGTACCCTGAGGGCAACATTCTCGCCCACGAGCACCCTCTCAGGAAGGACCTGCAGGTCTCCTGTGTTCCTTGAATTATTACATTAATGTCTCGCCCAAGCCAATATTGAGGGACAGAGCATGTTACCTGTAATATATTAATTTTGTCTGTCCTTTTATATAACTGGGCGGCCACTACCTCTACAGGATCTACTTCCGACGGTGCTTCTGCAATCCGGACCCGGGACGCCCTGCGTCCCTTATAGGTTGGCAGAAGTACCACCTCCTGGTTTTTAGGGGATTCACAGAATGCCCGCGGGCCACCTCTTCCCCCGAGAAGCGGACCTCCACAGTGCCATATGCCCGTCCCCTGGCGACGTGCACAATGTCCTTCCAAATCGGGGACAGGCATTTCTCGATAGTATTCTTTTCAAAGTGTTTGAACCTTCTGCTTTGTGGACAGAAGGTTTTAAACACTACGGTCCGCTTCTCGGTCTCCACGATACTGGCGGAGGGTGATATTTTAGCATCACCACCCTCCTCTTTCATTCTTTTAAATAGCTCGACGAGCTGATTGACATTAATGTCAATGTTCTCGGTTGCCACTGCGGCTACCGCCGAAAATTTTTTACTGCAGTTATCAACATTGCTTTCCTCTAGAGCACTATTTTCGTGGATAATCTCAAAAGACATTATTCTGTTGAAATTAGTAATAGACAACACAAAAAATACAAATATTGGTTTCCCACAAAATTGGGAAACCTATAAAAAGTTTTTCTTCCAAAGCAGTTCAATGAGTGGTAAAAAGCAGTTCAAAAATTAGGTTTAATTCCCACCCCCATTCGGGGGAGGGGCACGAAGATAGTCTGGAAAGACTATATACAGTCACGTAGATAAAAAAGCCACAATGGCTAACAGTTCAACAGTAACAAATTATCCAATTATTCCCCGGTAAAACCGGGGAACAAGACAGTTCAACAACAAATTTTCAGTAGTAAAATTCAACAAGTTCCAGATGGTACGAAGTAATATTAACAACACAGCAAAACTCTTACCGGGAAGAAAACGCGTCCAAACCGTAGTAAGGTAAGCAAAGTCACTCTTCAGTCAGTGAGGTTAGCAAGCTACTTACCACACAGCCACTCCTACGCCTCATATATATAATTTTCAGAGTGCTAGCTACAGTTAACGCCATTCATCGATATTTACATTGACAAGTCGCTTGGCGTAGTAGCTGTAGTGTTGCACTCTCGATTGACCGGACCAGGCTGTATACTTTGTGTTTTTGAGCAAAACATCCCATCTCACGTTGCTCTACGATCATTTTGACATCTGACGTGTGGTACACTATGCATCTGTACAGACAGCATTGGTGTGTTTGTGGTAGTGAGCTAATTAATGCACAGCACAAAAATTGATCACTATATACAAATCATCTGTGTAGGCTGTTCAGTAAGAGACTGCAGAACTGTCTCTCTCAGACACTAGACACTAAAATTAATTGATGGTTTACATTCTCAAATAAAAGAAAAAATTCAATAATTTGTGTATTTGTGTATGTTATTCGGTATATATTTTAATTTCTATATGTAATTTTACATCACTAACATACATATGTTTTTTTGCCTTAATTTACTAATTTGCTTTTATATTACTGGAATACTTTTATTCACACACTCACACACACACATATCTTACAAATAAATGTTTGTATTTGTACTTATATTGTGCTTATGCATATCTACGCATAATCTTATATATACATATACAAACTAACTATTGCTAAACTCACACCGTCTCCGATGAAGGGATATGATTAATAAATATCCTGGAAACAGCTGTAAGACCTTCTATCTATAAATGTTCTAATATCTACACAGCCTTGGTTTATTATCTCATTACGCAAAAAATTCTTATATATAGATATATATTTTTCTGTGTATATTCAAATGATATATTGTGTATATGTGTGTGTGTGTGTGTGTGTGTGAGAGAGAGAGAGAGAGAGAGAGAGAGTAACGTGTATATACACACACAAACACACGCATATATATATATATATATATATATATATATATTAATATATTATATTACACACGCATATATTAACACACGCACATGCGCGAAGGTGCGTCGGATGGTAATGCAAATAAAAATTGTATTTCTTTCTAACTCAAACTTGTGGATGTGTTTGTTTGTGAGTAGACATATAGATAGATAGATAGATAGACAGACAGACAGAAAGACATTGATTGATAGATAAATAGATAGTCACACAGGTGTTTAATTAACGTAAATCCATTTTCCAGCACACATAGTTTCTGTATATAAAATTGCAGTAACAAGAAAAGCCCGATTGGATAAATTTCGTCGAAAATTCTCATACGGAATGTTTATTATATCGATTTAAATCGAATCTTCGTTAGGGAGGAGAAGAAAGAGAGAGTGGATGACAGGAGGTTGATAAAGTGAGAAAGTGTGTAGTTTGACAAGTCGATTAACACGAAACACTCGTCAGAACACTCTAGTAAAAATCTCAGCTAATTAAATTAAATTTCATGATAAATTTGAATCATACATTCGGTACTGATTTGTTAACTAACATTAGAATTTTTTCAGCCGTTTTGAGGGAAGACGATAAGCCAATTACAGCGACGACTGTACTTGGCTG
Source organism: Octopus sinensis (assembly GCF_006345805.1). Lineage (NCBI taxonomy): Eukaryota > Metazoa > Mollusca > Cephalopoda > Octopoda > Octopodidae > Octopus > Octopus sinensis. The sequence goes on along the minus strand of NC_042997.1, from coordinate 104,248,639 downwards.
GTAATTTATTATTTTATCGACCATGAAACGTCATATATATGAGGAATTATGTACATTATTTACATATGAAGGATATTTGTCCTCATCTTGTTCCTAAGGTATTATTCGATGTTGTTGTTATTATTATTATTATTATTGGTTTTAATCTCTCTTTTCTTCATAATTGGAATATTTTTGGGGTAGTTGTTGCTTAATAGATTGTTACTGAGCTTGATCATTTCTTCGTGGTGTGTATCCGATCGCTACTTATATTCTTTGCACGATATTTTAGGTACTGAACAGTCCCTCTCTTTACACTGTATGGATGGTAGGAATTGAAATTGAGGTATCGTCCAGTGAAGGTCGGCTTGCGGTATACGGATGTCCTGGATCCATACTTGGTGCGTTTTATTAATACGTTCAAGAATGCTAGCTGATTGTCTTTTTCCTTTTCCATTGTGAACTGTTTGGATGGCTTTATTGAGTTCACATGATCAAACAGCACTTGAAATCTTCCTGGTGGGGCCAGAGTATAAAGGTGTCATCAACACATCGCAGCCATAGGGTTGGTTTTAGTGGTGTTGATCGTAAAGCCAAATTCTCAAAGTATTCTATGTATATATTGGCTATTATCGGTGATAATGGCGAACCCATAGCTAAACCCTCTTTTTGTCGACATATATCAGTGTCCAGACTGAAGTAGGTAGTTTTTACACAGGTCAACATTTCCATCAAGTTTCTTGTTGATATACTAGTGCGTTCTTTTAGATGGGTGCCTGTCACTAGTTTTTCTTGAATCACCGATAGTGCTTCACCAGTTGGGACTTTGGTGAACAAACCTATCACATCTAGATTCACCATCTGGTTGGATTCAATGGGAGTATCCTTGATCAATTCTGTGAAGTGGGTGGAATTCTTCACGTACGATGTTGACTTTCCTGCTCATGGACTGATTATATCCACAAGGAAGCGGCTTAGTGGATGACATGCTGAACCTCAACAGCTTACTATAGGTCTTAATGGAATACCATCCTTGTGAATCTTAATGGATTACCATCCTTGTGAATCTTAAGGAGACCGTAGTTGTGTGGTAGTTTACTGTAGTGTTGAGTCAGTTGTCTGTACTTCATTGGTGTAAAGTGATCCTGGTTTTTGATCAAGATCTGTGACAACTTCCTCTCTATTTTCAGAGTTGGATCTTTCTTTTCTTTGCTGTAGCTACCATCACTTATAAGACTTGCCAATTTTTCAGAGTAGTTAGGCATGTTCATCACCACTGCGGCATTTATCTCAGTATTATTAATCAATCGACGATCGACTAAACACGACGAGCAGGCAGAATGCTTAGCAGCATTTCGTCCGTCTATGTTCTGGTCGACTTTGGCTTTCATCATTTCGTGGTCGCTAGATAAAAACAGTCCCAATTTAGCACTGGGGTCGATAAAAAAAATAGCACCAGTTTAACACAAGGGGCGGTATTATTGACTTACCCCACCGCTAAAATTGCTGGCCATTTGCTAAAATTTGAAACCATTATTAATCAATCGATCTATGCGTTCCTTATAGCCAACTCTTCTTCCGCTGGCATATCTTTCTCGTGATTAGGACGTTGGAATTTAAGAGTTAAGGCCGCTTCGAGCGCTAATGCGTTGCTTATCTATTCTTAGCTTTTGTTGGTGTCTCTTCACCCATTGTGTGTGTGTGTATATATATATATATATATATATACATACAAATATGTATGTATTGTATATACAGTACGTATACATAAATACATGCATACATACATACATACATACATACATACATACATACATGCATACATACATACATACATACATACATACAAACATACATACATACATACAAACATATATACATACATAGTGATAGACGGACAGATAGGAATGAAAGATAGTATATAAGAGTGAAGTTATATATTAATTTTTTTTTTTTGTAGTGATAACACCATTAATAGACTACTTTCAATTTCTTTTCGATTATTTTTCCCTCTTCGGTTTTTATATGTCTTTTCTACCTCTTAAATTTCTCTCGCTTAAACTCACTCACTCGCTCTCTATTGTTCAAAAATATTAATTCTTCATCTCTTTTAAGTATCCCACTCTCTCTCTCGTGCTCTTTTTTTTTTTTTTTTCCATTTCTCACACTTGTGACTTAAAGTTCAGGCTCTTCTTCAATTCGACTACATATCTTTTTTGATTATAACTTTCGTAAATTTCATATATTCACCTACTCTACATTTAATTCTAATAGATATTTCTTTATAGGTACGTTTTTTTTCTCTCTCCTGTTTTCTCTTCGTCTTATTCTCATTACTTTTTACTTATTTAATTTTTATTTTTCTCCCGCAATTTCTTTGTTATTCTATCATTGAATTTCTTTCCCCCACCTATTTCACCATTTTCTCTCTTCATAATATTTTCCTTATTGGTTTTTATTCTCGCGTCAGTTCTTTCCATTTTTCTATAATATTTTCACATTTCCCACTTCATATTTCCATATATCAACCACCCACCCTCTGTCTATTTCCATTACAATTTCTTGTTTATTGCTTTAGATATCAAGTAATGTCGTTAACTGCAATGTAAACAAACGCTACCTTTTTTCTTCATTTTCTTCCAAGTTATCACAACAATAATCCAATTTTCGCAAAATCCCCAATCTACGAAGACATAAAATATTCTCGCATTGTCAGTAAGTCTCTGTCTCATTGATATATAGCAGCCAGTTCCCTCGAGCATCACATCATTTCGTCAACCACTATTTAGCCTTTCAATATATATGTGTGTGTGTGTGTGTGTGTTTGTGTGTGTGTTCTTGATATTTTGTTATTTTTATTTACGTTATATTTCTTTTTCTTTTTTTTTTACTGGAAGGCTCCAAACATTTAACTTGATGTTATTTCGCTGTCACATTAGAAATAAAGCTCTTCTAAAACTGTCCGTGTCCAGGCGCTGTCTTTGGAAACCATTGACCTAAGATGATAGAATCTGTAATTAAAATGAAAAAGGACAGAAGGAAAGACGATATCTGTAGTGATAGAATGAATATAAGACGTTTAGAACATTCTTACTCTGGACTTACTAATCTGGTGAGTTTGAATCCTAAATATCTAATGTGCTCCTTAGGTGCGAGTGGGACTCGTTCAACTGGAAACAACTCAACAACTCTTAGTAGCAGTCCTCCGTATAAAAGAGAGAGTGAGGACGAGAGAAGAGACAGAGAGAGAGAGCGTGTGTGTGTGTGTGCGCGTTTATGTCTGCTTCTGTGTGCGTGAATATTTGTATGTCTGTATATTTGTAGGTGTATGTGTGTGTGTGTGCGTGCGTGACGTAAATGTATGACAGTCAATATCATCGAAAGAGGTCAAAAAAGTTAATTAATATCAAGGTAGTTAAGGCTGACTGCTAGCAAGAAAATTGGTTGGTTGAAGACTGGCTGGTTAGTTGCCCGGCTGGCTGGTTGGTTGTCCGGCTGGCTGGCTGGCGGGCTGACTGACTGGCTGGCTGGTTGTCTGTCTTGTTCTCTCACTGGTTTCTCATTTGGAGCAACGGACTGAAGGACAGGTGAATGGATGGATAGAAAGAAGCATGGAAGGAGAGATGAATGGATGAATGGATGAATGAATGGTTGGATGGACGGATAGATGGAGGGAGGGAAGGTCATGGGATGTTCAGGGAGATAGCTGTTTGGCATTGTGGTTAGCTGCCAGCAAGATAATTTGCTGGATGGCAGATGTATGGTTTGGTGGCTGATTGCATTTGTGCCTGGATTCCTTCGTTAGCTTGGTTTCTAACAAGTAAATAGATATATAACTGATGGGTGGATTGAAAGAGCAACTAATAAGGTGGCGAATGAAATAGTTTGCTGAATTAGAGCTGATTCAATGGCATGGATGTTGAAGGAGCAAATACTTGCTGTTTAGATAACCAATAGATTTGCTAGTGGATGATATGCAGACAGCTAAGAAAAATATTGAGGTCTCCCTCTCTGTCTATCTGTTTCTCTCTCTCTCGCTCGCTCACTCCCTCACTCACTCCCTCATTCACTTACTTTCTCACTCCCTCACTCACTTACTCATTCACTCACTCACCCATTGACTCTCTACATGTGCTATGACTACAGGTCTCGGTAATCATGGATTTTCATGCCAAAATCTGAAGATTTATGATTTTTCATGAGAAAGATACAGCAGTGGTTCCCTGCTCCTTCAACCAGTTTATTTAGGATATACTCTGCTAGACTCTCAAGCTGACTACCCTTAAGAGTCAGGGCACGTTCCATATCATCAGAGCATGTCAATACACCGGTGGTCATATATGATGCATTTCTCGGGATCAATCCGCCATCGAGTCCCGTATCCCTTATTTACATGTTTCTCTTCTGCTACTCGCCAGGAGGTCCTGACATGCACGGCCACTATGAACCAGAGTGGGCCAGGGAGTAAAAGTGACTAAATAATAATGCCATAATCCATGGACTACTGAACTTCCAAACTGGAGCTTCACTAACAGATGCAATCTAATGTTTTCCACAGAATATTTAGACGGATTGACTTCTGTAATTTATACCTTGTATACTGTATAGCTAGAAACAAAGCTACTTCGTGGATACTCGACCAACTGGAAACAACAAAACAAAACCACCATCTTCAACAGGGTGCAATATATTGGATAATGTAATCCTTGCTACCACTAAAACAGCGACGGTCATAGTTAGAATGCTTTTGATCAAATGTCTGTTAGAGGAGAGATGACGAAAAACTAAACAACAATAAATTCATTTGTCCACATGTTAAAGGCTAGGAATAAAGCAAACCAATATATCGTTAAATAAACAAGCAGAATTTAATTAAGGCATGTCAACAAAGCTTACACAATAGATATATTTTAGTGGCGTGGTCGCAACATTCTGCCGAAAATTAGTACATGCTTTTTGTAAGTTAGTAAAGACAAATTTTGTATGGTTTCCAAAAGGATTTACGCATTTAAATATATGTTCAACATGTATGTTTGTATAAATACATAGTATTATCGTTTTGAATTATTTGAGCTCTTCTAAAAAAAAAAAAGGAACCAGTTTCTAAGAAAGAAACAAAATGTCTGTCGTTGAAGCAACAAGAATTTAAGTTTTCAATTTGAACATTTGAAACGACTTGCATGTGTTAGCTTTTCAGAGACTTTTCAGATTGTTACTTAAACATTTACTAACATAACTAAGTGCTCTTCTAAATACGCTATCTAACAAATTGTTCTGTTTTTTTTCTTTTTCGTATATTTATTTTTTGTCTTTGTTCAGTAATTGCTATCTTCTATTGGATTCCACCTAGAAATCAAAGCAAATGTCAGCTATTCCCTTCAAACGTTGCTTTTAAGATCTGGCCTACTTTCCATTACACTCCAGACAGATTTAACACTCTATTGCTGAAGTAGAAATATCGTTATGGCAAATATTCTGCTCAATAGCATAAATGTACGTGTCAATTACTTGACCATAACCACATGGGCATGTCCCTTAGTGGCTGATCCTGAGCAGAACTTGTGGGGGAGCATCATAGCCATCTGTTGAGAGGAATTCTTTGGGGTTTGAATAAATGTAACAAAAGCAAAGTTTGAAGGAAATGATAGTCATCTTTCATACTTTCTAGGGATAACTCCTTTTCTTAATCGAAATATCTCAGCTGGTTTCCACCTTTCCATCTCTTTTAATCTGCTTTTTCTCCCCTTCTTATGGAACAGTCCTTTTTTCTCACTACTCCTACGCTTTTCTTTATCTTTTAGTGAAACGTTATGACACTGTCTATCCTTCAAAGCGTTAAGCTATTACTGTACTTGTTAAACTGCGCTCCACTGCTGTACTCTCCTTTTCATTGTTCATTCTACCTACCTACTTACCTACCTACCTACCTACCTACCTACCAACCCCTATCTATCTATCTGACTGTTTACCTATCTATCTATTTATATATATATATGTATATATAAATACACTCACACACACACACACACATATATATATATATGTGTGTGTGTGTGTGAAGGTGCATGGCTTAGTAGTTTGGATGTTGCACTCACAATTGCGAGATCGTGGGTTCGATTCCCAGACCGGGCGTTGTGTACTTGAGCAAAGCACTTCATTTCAAGTTGCTCTGCGATCATTTCGACATCTGTCATGTGGCACGCAGTTGTACCTGTACAGGAAATGGTGATTGGATGGAGGGACTGAGCTTATGTCTACATGAACATTTGATCACTGTAAGCAAATCCTCTGTGTGGTAAGATATTGTCGATCCCTCATATGCCGTCTAGCGACGGGATAGTCCGTTATATTTATATAACCATATATTATATATTCATATAAAAGAAGAGAAGGGAAATTGGGAAGTTAATTGTTTATTAGTAACAACAAATCGAAAATTCATCCTTTACAGCTGTTTCAATGAATACTCAGTGAATTAATGTTAAATTCATATGCCCTGTGCACTATCCCTCTCACTCTCTCTCTCTTTCTCTCTCTCTCTCTCTCTCTCTATATATATATATATACATGAGAATGTAGTGAGGTAATAAGGAATATAAAACACATGGGCAACGGAAAATATCTGCAGATAGCGTTCGGAGTACGAGATAAAAAATAAGATAGGGTGTCATATATAGAATAGTTAAGCGAAAATTGTTCATTTGAGATTATCCCCGCAATTATAGGAAAGCTCTCACACCAGATATGTTTGAAATGTTAAAGTCCCAAGTAAGGGCATATTCACGCATACATTCATTCGCTTCCCTGTCGGTTTCAGTATGTAGGCTGGTAGAACGTAGAGGGTTGAAGAATACCTTGATGCATATGCATCTTAGCATGACTTCTATCTAGAACTATCTTCCCCATATAAATATAAAGATACATACAATATATATATATATATATAAAAAACATATACATATATATATATATATTATATATATTCATATATATATATCTTTATATAAATATATATACATATATAAATACACACACACGCACACACAACATACACACATACACACACACACACATACATATATATATATATATATATATAAACAAGATAGAAGATAGAGATAATATGAATAAAAATTTATTTAGCAATACATTTGCAAGACCTACGATTGTTTCAGTTCATTGCTTATAGTATGAAGTCAATCAAATTTAATTTCTTTAAATCCGTTTGGCTAATTATTATAAGCTAGAATATCATCAGGGAAGAACGAGGAAGGAAATTTATATATATATCATAATGAAAACACAATGGAAACATTAGATAAACAAACTGGAAAACATTAAATAATCAAAGCAGAAAAATATAGTGCACCATTAAAATTAATACATAATATAAAAATACGTAGTTATAAAATGATTAAGTACATATATATATATATATATATATATATATATATATATATATATATATATATATATATATATATATATATATATACATACATACATACATACATACATACATACACAGGGATATAAAACTAAGTATAGTTAATTTACTAAATTAATTAAGTTATCGTATTTTCGCATGGGTATGTCTGCAGTAACATTATTGTTTTTTATCTTAATTTATGACAATAACTATTTTTATAACTGTATATATTTTTACATTACATATTAATCTTAATGGTACACTGCATTTTTCCTATTTGATTATTTAATGTTTTCATTATGTTTTCAATATGATATGTATAAATTTCTTTGTACGTTCTTTCTGATGATATTCTGGCTTATAATAAATAACCAAATTGATTTAATTTAATTTGATTGATTTTATACTATAAGCGATGAACTGAAAGAATTTTAGGTCTTGTCAACGTATTAATAAATAAATTTGTATTAATCTTATTTCCATCTTCTCTTGTGGTTTTCATAATAGTAATATATGCGTGTGGTGTTCCTATATTATAAAATATTCAAGCGATATTTCTATCCCTCTGAGGTTTATCCTGACTTGTAGTTTAATACATACATACATACATATATATACATACATACACACACACACACATATATATATGTGTGTGTGTGTGTGTGTATGTGCGTGTGTGTGTGCGTGTGTGTGTATGAGGAGAATTAAAATTGTCACTACATGTGACTAAGGGGTTAGAAACACCTATATTGCTAGAAATAAGAGCTAAAATGCTCTAATGATGCTATCATCGCACTTAAAGATACTTATTAGTGTATATTTTACATTATATATATATAATATATATATATATATATATATATATATATATCATCTTGGTAGTTCTATGATGGATACCTCTTTTGTGTTTAAATGTACACTTCGCTTGACAACTGATTTTGCTGTGTTTACGTCCCCGTAACTTAGCCGTTTGGCAAAACACTCCGATAGAATAAGTACTAGGCTTACATAGAATAAATTATGGGGTCGACTTCTTCGACTAAAGGGTGTGCTCCAGCATGTCTGCAGTCACATGCTCGAAACAAGTAAAACGAAAAAAATAATCTATGCTATTTTAACCCCGAGCAACGCCGGGTATCTCTGCTAATATATATATATATATATATATATATATATATATATATATATATATATATATATATATATATATATATATATATATATATATATATATATATATATATATATATATATATATATATATATATATATATATATATATATATATATATATATATATTATATATATATATACACACATACACACATATACATTCAAACATATGTGTGGTTGTTTGTGTCGACAGCTGTTAAACTGACATCTAAGACATGTCTAATTAGTAGAAGCATTAATTAATTATGTAGCAAGTATTTCGATAGTCCAATGAATAATTTGGACAGTAATCGTGTATAGTTGAGAAATATGGATATGGTTCGTCAAAGACTGAATCTAATTGACAGCTAATCTCTTAAACAAACTGACAGACACAAGAATGAAGTGAGAACTGCAGTAAAGAAACAGCTATTCTGTTACAAAGCTTTTGATAACGCCCTAGTATAGCGTAGAAGGAAGAGGACTTTGTCATTGTGATCTCCAACAACTGGTTTTCAGTTCTGTGGCTGGAGACAAGACGTGTTAACTGACTGCTGTTCGAGAGAGTATTTAGAAGATCGCTGGACAATAACACACCATCTAAGATGTCTTCAGGGGAACAGAACATTTTGGTCACCCCTCTCCCCACTAATAATAGTAATAAACTTCCCGTTGGGAATTAAGGAGGAAGACAACTGGAACATGAGGAAATGGGAACAAAATGACTGATCTGAGTGTACAACCTTATTCTAATTTAGTTCTTCCCCATGCTTTTTTTCACCCTTTCTCACTTTAAATATTTCTTTCTTTTATAAGCTTTTTCTTCCTTTTCCTTTCTTTCTCTTTCTCTTTCTTTTTTCTTTCCCTTTCTATCTTCGTTTATTTGATTCTTTCTTTCTGTCTGTCTGCCTTTCTGCTTTTCTTGCTGATTTTCTTTCTTTCTTTCTTTCTTTCTTTCTTTCTTTCATTCCATTCCTCCTTCTTTCTTTATTTCTCCCTTTCTGCCTGTTATTTTATTATTTTTCTTTCTCTTTTTTTTTGTTTCTTTCTTCTCTCTCTTCTCTTTCTGTCCCTTGCTTATTGAGTCCACCTTTTGTTTCGTTACGTAATATATTTCATATTTCTTAATCTCAGTTCATGTTTATTGTTGTTATTGTGATTAGTTGAAAATCAATAACGGGACAGGAACAACATCATAATGGACCACTTAAGTTCCTGAATTTAAATTTTAAGTTCAGATCCGCATGTTTCAATGTTTTATACCATTTCTCCGATGCCGTTAACACAAATTGTAGCTCATATTGGAATCCCTTCTTCTGCTTATACCGATTCCCTGCAGGAATGACAGCGATCTTCACACTTTCTTTTTAGCTGGTCCTTAATCACAAACTGATTGCACTTGTGTGTTTATGAAGTGACTTTCAGCCTATCAATCACGTCCGTTCCAACGCAACATTCTACCTATAAAATTTGTTCGAATGAAAACGTTAAAGAAAAAATGTCATCTTAAGATTCAGCAAAATTCTTCAGAGGTGGCTGTATGGTAAGATGATTGTTTTCCAACCACATAGCTCTGGATTCAGTTTTATTACGTGCACTTTTGGCAAGTGTCTTCTACTATAATCCAGAGCCGACCAAAGCTTTTAGAGTGTATTTGGAAGACGGAAATTGAAAGAAGCCTGCTGTACATATATATGTGTGTGTCTGCTGCACCTGTGTTTGTATAATGACTGTAACAAGTAAAAGATAAAAGATAACTCACAACCTGAAAGACTTCTTAAATATCTACAATATCAGAACATATCTATCACAAACCATAAAGTAATCAAATAAATAACAATTAAAGAAACTTGATATGGCCATCAGAACTGTAGAATTAAAATCTAAATATCCTTTATACAATACGCAATATTCTTCAACACAAAAACACATTTTTGCCCTTAGCCCTTATGCGATCATGACTCTACAATAAACATCAGCTGTAATATTTTGGGATAACGTTCGAAGTAGAGGTTTCTAATGTAATATGTAGACTTTCCCACAACATGAGCTCGTTCTTTTCTCCAAGAACCAAACAAGACGTCATTACTTGTTTCTGAGATATTTTTTGAGGTAATTACTGCATAGTTACACGGAAGTATCATATAGGCGATATTACACCGGAGAAGTAATCGAGAAATCGCTAGCTTCATCGCCTTCGCTTGAACTTTCAGTACAACTTTCTAATGCATCAATGGTCCTTCAACATAATTAATTTGAGGAGTAAAAAGTCGAGAACAAGAACATACGAAATATTTTAAGGGATACTCTTTACAATACGAATTACAAAATGTTTACTTCGAATCTCAACCAAATGAAACTATTCTAATTTTGAAAAGGTGACCCTAACATTTGTTTTTAGGACAGCTGATAGATAGTTTGGTCAATCCTGCCGAACAGTTTGGCTTAACCCAAATTGATCAAATGTCCATCGAAACCATATTAATATTTAACTACAGTATAACAAGAGTATAATTCTTTTAGTGTGTAGCCCTTTCCAACAAAATCTCAAGCCTTTGTGCCTATAAAATAAAGGATATTATATGCAGGACAAAGGCAGCGATCATGCTCAGACAATAGCAGATAAAATGCTAAGCGGCATTTCTTCCGGCGCTTAACATTCTGAGTTCAAACTCCGCGCGGTCAAATTTGCCCTTCATTCATTGGAGATCGATGAAAAAAACCTCAACTGAGCATTGAGATTGAGGTTATCAACTTGCCCCGGGCACCAAAATTTTCAGACTTGTGACTATTGTAGAAAGGATATAATAGGCAGAACATATCAGCTAGTCACTGAGATTTGTATAAGGGCAGCCATTCTCCAATAGTTATATAGTAACACATCTATCTTTCTACTAAGCGTAATCGTTTCAGCAGTTCAACAAATTAGTACTTGTTGAACTGCCATATTATGCATTCTTTCCTTCGTCAAACACTGCATGACTCACTTCCGTCTCTGAAGGTCTTTAGTAGTGGTATTTGTTTTACAAGACATGCAAAACAGAATCGATTTAGTATTTAGAATCACCAAGAGCCAGTTCCACTGCTAGCCTCTTGGTAGTGATCTACATTGTAATCTATTCCTAGAAAAACTGCTGGAATTCTTTTTGACATAATGTGCTCACAGACTTTCTACTCGCTAATGATTAATAGAAATATTAGAATTAATCAAAGCCAAAAAGTAAAGTCTGGTCTTGAGAAGAACAAACGCCGACCCCTTCTATTTAACTGTAACTTATAAAAAAAATAAGCCGATTGCACTACGCAGTAGAGAACTAGTTAAGATTTGGCAGATATATGAAACGTTGTTTACTGAGTAACATTTGTTTTGACCAGTTAACGCTTGCTCATTCACACCTACCTGATAATAGTTATTTGTTTAATCTGTTTAACGCTACATCTTTGCTTCTCTGCTGACAATTAGTAAACTGCTAGTAACCTTTCTTAAGAGGTGTTGCTTGGAACAGCGATGGTTTTTGAAAACCTCGATGGTGTTATCTCGTGACAGAATATATGACATACTAGAGTGTTTTATTTATGTATTTATTTATTTTAGCGTTCAGAATTCATATTTTGACAATGGTAATTGTTATATTGCGTTAAAATGCCAGCTATAGATATGTGTTAAAATATATATATAACAAAGAATTAGTATGAATAAATCTAAGGAAATCAGATACTTGGTGGAAATTACAGCCACAAGAGTAAACAAAGAGAAACTTAAAACAAAAACAGGAATAATGCGTATATATGTTAGAAGTCTCACAAAAATTTGTACCATACTGACAAAGTTACACATTTTGGGGACAAGGATAGTCAACTGAATATTTCTTAGTGCTTGACAAGTACTTTATTTTATCAATCTCAAAAGGACTGAATTACATGTTGACCTCAGTGGCATTTGAATTCAACCTTGCAAAGTGGCAAACTAAACAAGTTAAGTCTGGGATCTTTACCTTTTGATCGACAGATTTAATAAAATACTTTTTAGTAACTAAACACTTTCAAACTTCGGACACTGGTAGAATGTGTCATATAAAACATCTTTTACCCATAGCGCTTTTGCGAAAAGTTTCCATTTACGAAGTAATTTCACGTTAAAGTTGTCCTATTTCGGTAGTTTCAATTAATCAATGACGTGTATTCAGCTAAATAAAATTACTGTTGTTGCTTGTCAGCAAGAACTTCCGGCGGTGTATATTTCGTTTGTCGCTGTTATTTATGACAACCCTAACCCTAACCCTAAAACCTTAACCTTAACCCTAAAACCCTAACCCTAACCTTAAAACCCTAACCCTAAAGACTTAACCCTAGCTCTAACACTAAAATCATAACCCTCACACCTTAACCCTAAAACCCTAACCCTAACCCTAAAACCTTAAAGCTAAAACTAGTACAAACGCATGCACGATGTCATAAATAAAAGTGACAAGCGAAAAATCCACCGCCGATAGTTGTTGTTGACAAACAACGGCAGTAATTTTATACACCTGAATACACGTCATTGGTTGGTTAAAATTACCGAAATACTACAACTTTAACGTGAAATAACTTCCTAAATATAAGCTTTTCTCAAAACGCTAAGAGTAAAAGATGTTTTATACGACACGTTCTACCAGTGTCCGAAGTTTGAAAGTGTTTTGTTACAAAAAATTATTTTTCAAATCTGTCGGTCAGAAGGTAAAGGTCCTCAGTCTGTACATATTCTATCATTAACTTGAGAGGTTTTTTTTTGCTGGAATACATATCATATAAAAGAAACTTGAATTATGTGTAGCTAATCGTTTTGGCTCACATTACATCCTTATGGTCATATCAATGGACTATTTTGAGGAATGACTAAACTTGTCGGATACTAGCAAGTTATCTAAAACATGTCTACTCCCGACAAATTTTTGTGTGTATTCCACTAGGATTAAATTAGGGTCCGGTTTTAACAAAAATAAAATTTCACCAAAGGTTGAGTATGACCTTAAATTTAACAAAATATATATCAATTCTATAGACATTCATATTCCAGTTGTCGAATAGCGAAGAATTCTTTATTACACTAACACGATTATAAAACATTTAATGCAATAAGAACTACGTAGGGTAGTCATAAGTCAATATCTATAGATAATTTTAATTTCTATGGTTGTGAGCTCAATTACCGGCGATGCGTTATGTCCTTCAGCAAGACACTTTGCTTCACATTGCTTCAGTCCACTCACCTGACAAGAATGAATAGTACCTGTATTTCAATTGGCCAGCCTTGTCATATTCTGTGTCGCGCTGATTCTCCCTGACTGCTACTAAGTGTACACGCGATTGTAGAGTACTCAGCTACTTGCACGTTAATATCACGAGCAAGCTGTTTCGTTAATCGGATCAACTGGACTTCCGTCGTCGTAACCGACGGAGTGCCAGTACCCTGCCAAAATATTTCTGATGGTGGAGGTTATGGTGGTGGTACGATAATTATATATATATATATATATACCATAGGTTTACTCTCTCTCTTTTACTCTTTTACTTGTTTCAGTCATTTGACTACGGCCATGCTAGGGGGACAAACACAGATACACAAACATACACGCACGCACATATATATATATATATATATATATATACATATATACGACGGGCTTCTTTCAGTTTCCGTCTACCAAATCCACTCACAAGGCTTTGGTCGGTCCGAGGCTATAGTAGAAGACACTTGCCCAAGGTGCCACGCAGTGGGACTGAATCCGGAACCATGTGGTTGATAAACAAGCTACTTACCACACAGCCACTCCTGCGCCTATTAATTTTGCAGTATGGTTACCATAGTTATTACAACTGTAAATTTTAGTTTTACTGTTGTTGGTAAGATATGATATTTTTTGTAAGTTTCCTTGTTTACAGTTATTGATATCGGTAATGATATTGTTATTAACTCTATGTCTTTTTATTCGGGTTTTAGCTCCTTTTATCACCTATTAAGATGTTTCTGCATTTTTTATTAAACGACTTACTTTCATTATTCCTTCATTGAAGTTTGCTGAAATACAATGATGTGAAATAGAACGATAGTTGATATAACGAATAATCGCTAAAACCAGATACATTGTCTTATATATTTATGTTTCGTGGTAAAAGGATATTAAACCCTGCCTTGGTTGGTTTTTGTTTTGTTAAGGTACCTGAAACTTTTCATTCCTTCTTGCAGCTAAACTCGGCTTTTATCGTCTGGGAAACATTGAACTCAGAAGATTCGGGCAACGGGAAGATGCTTGCATGCTGGTAAAGGAAGTCACTACTAGATTGGAGACATCGTTTTTTTTCACATCAAACAGAGCCTAATGAAGTAGTTTTTTAAAGCACAAAGAAGTGAAGGAACTGTTGTAAGTACACGTACATATTTCAACAATTCAGTTATGAAAAATAAAATCTGATATTAATAGCAACATAGAAAGCAGAAAATTAATGACTGATCTATGAAAACTTGAGAGAAGAGAGGATGGAATTCTTTTGTGCTTTTTTTTTAAAGAGATTTCTAGAAAATTGATATTAAAAGATTTCAAGAAGTACTCAAAACACTGCACTAGAATCTTCGTTGTCTAGGTTGTAATATGAGCTTAACATTTCATTTTCAACAGCTATCTTTATGAATTTGTTGAAAATTCGTAAAGTAATATGTAAGAACTATAGTGGAAGGTTCCACCGGTTATAAGAGTTGTAAGCACCCGTCAAAAACTCTGAGTAGAAAATTTCTTCCATGGTCGATGTATCACTTACTGATATACCAACAAACGTGACTAAGTCTATATTTCTTAAGCAGTTATTTAGCTTATGCCTTAGTTAATCAACACATTTTTCAAGTTCAGAATTGTTTCATGATATTGGACGGAGGTGTGAATTGTTTACTTTTTCTTTTATCTTTTTTTTTATGGTGATTATTAAAAAAATACAAATATATCACAGGACAAAAAAATTGACGTGATATGGAAAAACAAATGTAATTTTGGGGTTCAGCGCCCTCAAATTAGTCACAAACATGTCATCAAAACGTTTTTTTTTTTGTTATATTTAATCTATTTTCAGTGGACACATGCCAATCTTACCATCAATGAAGTGGCAGTTTATTACTGGTATTCACCTTATAAACGCCCGGTGACGTATGGTAAAGTCAGTCCCAATGGAATTATGACATCAGAAAGCAGAGGGGAAGAGAGATTGAGAGAAAAAGAGATAGATAGATAGATAGATAGAAGATAGATAGATAGATAGATAGATAGATAGATAGATAGATAGATAGATAGATAGATAGATAGATAGATTCGACAAACCCTCATTGCTTTTGATTGACGTTTTGACGTTTGGAAGCAGATATGTTGGTAACATCTGAAGCGTCATTAGAACGGGTGACAAATTGAATGACAGTTATTGGCTGACAATGACAACGGTGATGATGACAAAGCAACAATAATAAGAACGAAGGCTATGATGGTGATAAAATTTGATATGAGCAAGCAGGAGACCGGGAATAATGTAGAAACACAAAAAGAGCAAGAGGCGGGAAATAAGTAGAACGGGGTATACATTAAGGATTTTAATATTTTTATAAAACCCTTCGGGGTCGATAAATTAAGTATCAGTTGTATACTGTGGTCGACTAGACCCTCCCCCAAAATTTCGGGCCTTGTACCTAGAGTAGAAAAGAATATTTTTTATAAAACTTGGAATTTGAAATAATGAGATATAGAAGAGCAATTTGAATCTGTATCACCTATTCTGTTCTCAAAAACTCATGGAAATAGTAATGAAATAGTACTAACTCGGTATGATCCTGAATACACCATCATTTACTTTCAGTATGAGGTTCGGAAATAGTATATGAACTCATAAGGTACATTGATGAAACTAAATTCAGTAATCATAATCATTGCGAATCGGAGTAGTAAAGCATCTCGCTTCCATAACTTAATTATTAATATAAGTTATGGCTAATAACTGACAGAGACATTACTCCGGTTTAATGTGACAATTTAAGGAACTTGGTAGACAAGTGAGCAATTCTTTACTGAAGACCATTTATATAAACCATTCTGTTTAACAAAATCCCTCTCAACATTTGTGACGCATCGTAAAATAATGTGCTAAAACATCAATCCATGTTTACCTATAAGAGGCCCCTATACTTAGAATGGTGGAGCTGCTGCTACAGACAAGGATTTCCTGGGTTGCATCTCGAGAAAAACCACTCAACAGCCGCTAATCAATAAGACCAATCCATCCTTCCTTCCTAGAATGTTGCCCTCTGGAATATCCTTGTTTATGTCAATCCAGCAGAGATCACCCTGTAATAGTTTAAACGGGATATTAAGAGTAAAAATCTCACCGGTTTCGGCGTACCTGTGAGGCTATGGGTACTACACTTTCCTCCAGACCCTACAAGTAAAGACGGTAGCTATTAAATTACTCGGGTATGTCATTCGCATGTGAACCAACAGTTAAGTTACTATTAAGATATTTGATGTACGGAACATGAAAAGGTAGTTAAACATCCATGTGATGTCAAAAAAAAAAAGAAAAAGAAAATAGTATCATTAGTCAATGAGTAATATTACTTTAATAAATATCGGAAATACAGGACCCAAACCACAGACATGAGCGACCTTATGGTGTTAAAGAAACCAACACCAGTTGTCAAGCGATGAGAGGATGACAAACACAAACGCAAAAACACATTCATAAATATATCGTGTATATATATATAGGACTGGATGATCACGGCTGGAGTAAGTTTGAGCATTATTTTACTCACTCAACGCTCATCTGGGTTTAATCAGCTGCAGCAAGAAAAATTATGTTTTCTATTTCTCATTGAAACTGTAGTTCAACACAAAACTACGCATTAACCACATCAGTGTATGCTGCATTACATAAATTTCATACACACTACATAAGTGTCCTCTGAAATGTAAATAATCGTATTACATCAAAGCTATTTATATGACATATTCCATACACGGACACAAACATATAAATACACACACTCACAGGCATAGACATACACAAAACACACACACCCACACACACACACACATATATATATATACATGCGCTATATATATATATATATATATATATATATATATATATATATATGTGTGTGTGTGTGTGGTGTGTGGTGTGTCTGTGTGTATGTATGTATTTATATATATATAATATATGTACACTTGCGTCAGAAATTAATTAGCACTTCTCAAATTTCTACATTAAATAGGTTAAATCAATTAACCTATGAGCTGTTCAAAACGTCTTACGCGATGAGAAAACTTAGTATGCTGTGATTTCGGTCCTTGCGAGGCGCTACCTATATCTATTAAACAAAGGAAGATTTGTCTGCATCCGCACCCCAATTTGTTGCACTGCTATGTCAACATCATAAGGCTGTAGACTCTCAAACTGCTCTGCAAACAAAGTTACGTCATCGTTCTGCGCAACAGTGAACTCGCAACAAAGCAATAGTTCGAGATATGGCCACTAGGTGACAGCACATACCTTGAGTGAAGAGCAAATCAAGGGTGCTAATTAATTTCTGACGGTAGTGTATATGCATATATATTATATATACATATATAAATGTTTATATATATATATATATATATATTATACATCTATGTGTGTGTATGTGTGTGTATGTGCGTTCATATATACTTCCATAAATATATATATATATATACATATACACGCATACACACACACGCACACACATAGACACACAAATGCACAAGCACACACACACACACACACATATATATATATATACCCGTAATAAAAATAGTAATTACAATAATATCATTTGCAGTAGCGAATAAAGAAGCTAATGATAATACTAACAATAATAATAAATTCGTAATAAGTATATATATATATATATACACACACACATATAATATGTATGATTAGATAGACGGACAGATAATAATAGATAGATAGATAGATAGATAGATAGATAGATAAGATAGATAGATATAGATAGATAGTATAGATAGATAGATAGATAACAGACAGACAGACAGACAGACAGACGATAGGATAGATAGATAGATAGATAGATAGATAGATAGATAGATAGATAGATAGATAGATAGATAGATAGATAGATAGATTCTTTTTTTAGCTATGCAAGCAGACTGACAGCAGCTGACCTGTCTCCTAAATAGAGCAAGCCTTAGTTTGGTGGCTTCCGGCCAATTTCATGTGGTCGACTACTTTAACCAGGCAACATCTGCTTTGGCTATAATTGTATTGACACCTTTGTGTTAGAGAAAGAAGGTTGTACAATCAGAATCGCCTGACTTGTACATAAAGTGCACAACATCAATGCATTTTGTGATAGTATAATCTCACAACTATGTCAATGGGGTGTTACTCCGTGTAGAATGAAGTAGTGACGTGGGAAGCTGGGGGAGTTGGGTAAGAGGTGTGTATGGGAGGGCGGAATCGCTTTATAGATAGGCTAGCGAGTTCAATAGATATGTAGATAAATAGATTAGAGAAATATATACGCGCTTACATGCCTACGTACTAGCTGCATACGTTTGTGCATATATGCATACGCACAACTACACTTTCTCTCTCTCTCTTTCTTTCTTTCTCTTTTTCTTTCCTTCCCTTCTCTCTCTCTCCTCTCTCTCTCACACACACACACAATATATGTATATATGTATGTGTGCGTATGTATGTATATATAACACAGGCATATATATATATGCATACACACAGATAGATAGATAGATAGATAGATAGACAGATAGGTATACATATATACATATATATATGTGTATATATATATATATATATATATATATAGATATATATATATATATATGTATATATTATGTATGTATATATATAACACAGGCATATATATGCAGACACAGATAGATACATACATACATACACACATACATACATACATACCATACATACATACAACACTCATGTACTCAGTATATATTTACATATACGTATATATATATATATATACATCTATATATATATATTA
This sequence comes from Octopus sinensis, assembly GCF_006345805.1. Taxonomy (NCBI): domain Eukaryota; kingdom Metazoa; phylum Mollusca; class Cephalopoda; order Octopoda; family Octopodidae; genus Octopus; species Octopus sinensis. The sequence goes on along the minus strand of NC_042997.1, from coordinate 104,229,001 downwards.
TGTATGTATAGATATGGATATATATATATATATATATATATATATATATATATATCTATATATTATATATATATATGTAAATATATATATAGAAAGATAGATTGATAGATAGATAGATAGATAGATAGATAGATAGATAATACATATATATGTATATATATATGTCAATATATTATATATGTGTATATATATATATATATAATATATATATATATATATATATATATATATATATATATATATATTATATATGTATATTATAATACATACAGGATAGGGGATAGAGTAGCAGTAAAAGGGAAGCGAAAGCGGAAAGAAAAACACATAAATAAAGTTAAATGAGGAAAAAGAAGGCGAAAAAGAAAAAAAAGAATAAGGCAAAAAAATGAAAAAAAATGAGGGTAGAGAAGAAAAGTAAATAGAAAGAGTGAAAGTAGAAACAGAATAAAATATGAATGAAAGGAAGAATAAAGGAAAGGTGAAGAGGATAGTAAAACACAAAGCGATAAGTAAAGAAGAAGGCAATAAAGCAGAAAAAGAGAAGCGACAGAAGGACAGGGGGAAGGAAAGCAGTAAAACGATATAAAACCACACGCACACACTCACAAATATATGTGTGTGTGTGTGTGTTTGTGTTAGTGTGTGTGTGTATGTGTGTGTGTGTGTGTGTGTCTATCTTTTCATTTATCAATTGTTTGTTTCAGTCAATGCGCTACGGCCATGTTGCAACAATGCCTTGAAACGATTTAGTCGATCAAATTGACCTAGTAAACGTAACTTTTTCCAAGACTGTTACTCAATCTATCGGTCTATATCGCTGAATCGCTAAGTTACGAGAACTGAAACAGACCAACGCCAATTGTCAACCGAGCGGTGAGAGATAAACACAAACGGAAGATAGAAACACGCAAATACAATTTATACGGTGTCCATCAAATTCACTCAAAGCCATTGGTCGGCCAGGAGTTATAGAAGACACTTAGCCGACGTGCCACCCAGTGGGACCGAACCCGAAAACATG
>NC_042997.1:104182980-104225480 GCF_006345805.1 Octopus sinensis | reverse complement strand
CCTTCCTCTCCTTCTACATCTCAGTAATTCCAATTTTATACGTCATGTGAATTAACTCTCAACCGAATATTCTTTCTCCACTTCGTGAGGACATGCAGCCCTTCCGTATATTTTTATAGCCTTCATCTCAAAGCTGAAGAAGTATTTAGACCGAAATGTCGGAAACTACACCTCTTCACAGCACATGTATTGAATTCTTTGACATTTTTAGAAGTACATACAGTGTTTGTCGACACAGACCACTAACAGTCTGCTATGATTCTGTCATGAGCATTTGTGTATATGTCTGAATGAATATGCATGTATATATATATATATATATGTACGTATGTATGTATTACGTATATGTATATGGATATGTATAATATATATATATATATATATATAATATATATATATAAATAATAATATACACCAACACACACACACACACACACACACATATATATATATAATATATATATATATATATATATATATATATATATATTATATATTTATATATGTGCACGAATATAAAAATGAAATATAAAATGGTTGCTTGTTGCAGTAGTTATGGCTATTTTGGCTTGTCGTTACAATCAATAATACCACCACTGTTATCACTAACAACTACCACCACGGCAACGACAGCGACAACAACAGCAACAACGCAATCTGATATACTGACAAATCCGAATATGTTTAGAGAAAATAAATAAATACATAATGAAACTAATAAGAAACAGTAAGATAAAGTATGAATGTTGTTCAGTCATTGTTACTCAAATATTCAGACAGGAACAAGCAAGTTTCAGGAAAGATATCAATCTCTATATTATCGGCTGTAAATTAAAACTTTACAGAAGTATCTCTCCGAATTTATGTACTTTGGGTGCAAAACAACTCACCAATCATATCAATATGAATCAATATCAGTTATATTAGTGAATAGACAAACTACTAATAGATATTTTCGAAAATTCAACCGCTATATAATCAATTCCTCTTCATCTAAAATGTCATTATTAATTCATAGATAAAATCTTATATTTCCGATAAATACGTTAACTTGTATTTTGAATGTTATTTGCCAAACCAGTATATTGTGTTTCACTATTGATATTGATATTAAAGTAACAAGGCTTCAGCTAATCTCTAAGTTGTGTAAAGTTGCTGAATAGATAACACCCTCCATAACAATAATAGCAAAAAGTGAAATATTTTATTGTTCATAGATTTATTCACAAAAGCATTGTTGGTTTCTGAGTCAGCATATTATGGCAATCAAAGAGAAGCAATATATATTACACAAGAATACATAGAGCTGGTACCAGTTGTTTTGTCAAGATACAGAAACATAAAAAATAAGGCAAAATACAAACGCAGATTTTTGTACACTACTTTTGTAGGAAATAGCTTGTATTAACTAGAAATGACAAAATAACTTGACTTGAAATTCGAGATTAGATTGTATGGAATCACCTGCCTTAGTTTGCAAGTAAACTGTTTATTCAATACACAGAAAGTAGTCGATTCATGAAAAAAAAGTCTATATAGCAGGAGCGAGAACACAAGTGTTATTATATAATATTTCCGTGTTTGAAACACGATAAATATGCACACACATAAACACACACACACGCGCGCACACACACACACACAGAGACACACACACATATATATATATATATATCATATACTATATATACATTTATATGTAAATATATACAATATATATAAATAAACACCACACACACACACACACACACAACACACCCACACACAATATATTATATATATATATATATATATATATATATATATAATATATATCTTATATATTATATATATATATATATACACACACACAGAGTGAGAGAGAGAGACACACACACACAGAGCACCCGCGAAACACGCTCACATATGTATATATATGCACGTGTAATGTATGTATGTAAGAACTTATGTGTGTCCATGTACGCATGTGTTTATGTACGTAAATATATATACACACACACGCGCATACATATATGTATATGTATATACATACATACATACATACATATATAAGTGTATCTATGTATGTATGTACAACCGCACGGCCAAACTACATGATAAACTGTCCTCCGGTAAAACATTTGAACTATCTAATATAATTCAATTTTTCATGGAAACATGGGAACATTAGGAAATGAGCTTAAATGAACAGCTAAATTCTTGCAATTTACGTTTAAGATATTAGACATTTCTAAGAAACTATATATCTATAGGAGTCAGTTATATACAATGTAGTTGCTTCAACTATTGACCAATTGATAATTAATGTCGGTTAGTTTTTTCGAGAAGTCTCTCTCTCTTTTACTTGTTTCAGTCATTTGACTGCAGCCATGCTGGAGCACCGCCTTTAGTCGAACAAATCGACCCCGGGACTTATTCTTTGTAAGCCCAGTACTTATTCTATCGGTCTCTTTTTTGCCGAACCGCTAAGTGACGGGGACGTAAACACACCAGCATCAGTTGTCAAGCAATGCTAGGGGGACAAACACAAACACACACACACATATATATATATACATATATACGACAGGCTTCTTTCAGTTTCCATCTACCAAATCCACTCACAAGGCATTGGTCGGCCCGGGGCTATAGCAGAAGACACTTGCCCAAGATGCCACGCATTGGGACTGAACCCGGAACCATGTGGTTGGTTAGCAAGCTACTTACCACACAGCCACTCCTGTTTTTTTTAAATTTTACAATATGACTTATGAAGCATATATGATGCATATAATCATTTTAGAACGTATTCTTGGTAAAGCGGAAAGCACTTCCACGCTGCCCGTAAATACCTTTGTTCGACGTTAACCACAAATGGTAGAGGTCATGTTATTACTAATACCACTCGGAGATTATGGGTTTAGACATATTTACACATGCAGAATTCCTGAAGTAGTTTGTTGTTATTGTTGTTAAGCAACAACACAGGTAAGGGTGGTTAGGTGATGGTCTAGGACCCCAGACCTTGGAAAAAAAATTTTGGTCGTCTTGTTGTAGTGGAGGGCTCTTCGTTGACGCCCGACACCACTGCTAGGTGGCCCTCGAAGTTGCTGGAAATGAGATCTCCAGGTCCAAAATCTTGAACGGCCGAACTAGTTTGTGATTATGATAGACCCTGATTTCTTATACACCAGCAGCTGTGTAATATCTTTATTGAAGAATCAGTAATAAGGAACCTTTTGTCTCAAGATTCCCGCTATACTGAATTACTCCTTATCCACACAAATGGGAATTAAAGGGTGTGTGAAATTACTAATTTTTCAGTTGACTTTTGTTTTATACGTGTTTATAAAGTGGAAGGCAAGGGAAGATAAATTACGTAATCAACTACATTAACTAACGAGCGCTTCTGCTATACTTAGAGCTGAGTGTACTGCATCCTTTAGCCGAAACAGCTGTAAGCTAATGTAGTCGCTTACGCAATTCATGTTCCCTTATCATTTATTCAGCTTCATATTTCGCTCTGTCCTCAAGTAATGCTTTATTCTGAAGCATATGTATATTGAGGTCTAAAACCAGGTTATTGGTATCATATTAATATCTTATTCCTAAGCGAATTTTTAACATTTATACACACACACACACACATATACACACACGCACACATGCACAAACACACTCACATACACACGCACGCACGCACACACACAAACACACATATATGAATATAGAGGTCTAAAACCAGGTTACTAATATCTCATTAGTATCTTATTCCTAAGTGAATTTTTAACATTTATACACACGCACACACACACTCACATACACGCACGCGCACGCACACACACACGCGCATGCACAAACACACACATATATGTGTATGTGTCAGTTGATACTACCAGTACCAGTATTTGCCTGGGATTTGAACACAGGACGAAAACCGGAACTCCTAGATAATAATAATAAGAAGAATATATAAGTGGTAAGAAACGTATTAAGATAATGACGATGGTGATGATGCTGACAATGATGCTGGTAACGAGGATGACGACAGCGGCGATGACGTCAGCAGCGAAAACGATAATGGTGACGACAACGGTGGCGACGACGACGGCGATGACCACAACGGTGATGATAATGATGATGATGATCATGGCGATGATGACAATGACGACGGCGACGACGAAGACGACGGTGGCGATTATGATGGTGATGGTGGCGGTATCGACACCGTCTCCTTCGAGGTGAAAGAAGAGGAGGAAAAAGAGGTGAGGAGGAGGAAAAGAGGAGGGTAATATTGTTGTTGTTGTTGTTGGTGGTGGTGATGATGATGATGGCAACGACGAGTATGACGCCGACACCGACAATGGTGATTACTATGATGATGATGATGATGATGATGATGATGATGATGATGATGATGCTGATGCTGATTATGATGATGGAACATGACAGCAAGGATAAAAATCTCGCTCCCTTTACTGTTTAAATGCCCCTTGTTAGGGCAAACCCCCTTCCAGTCAAACGATATTAACTTATTTTCCGTAATCCTCACGGCTGTATCTTGAAATGATACCTCCAGATAAACAAGCATATGTTGTTTAAAAGAAAAATAAATAAATAAAAACATAAACATACTTATGTATATGTAACACTCGACTTCCATATTTCAAATACACGACTGTCAATGATAGGAAGCGTTTTTTACTGTTTAATTTACATTATGTTTATTATTATTATTATTATTATTATTATTATTATTATTATTATTATTATTATTATTATTATTATTATTATTATTATTATTGTTGTTGTTATTATTATTATTATTATTATTATTGATGCTGTCGTTGCTGTTATTATTATTATTATTATTATTGTTATCATCATCGTCATCATCATCATCATCATTATCATTATATTTCAGAAAAGAATTCCACTGGCACCTGCGTTTGACCTTACAACTTATTCATCTTTTCAACTTCGTTGGGGTTTTTATGTGACTTGACAGGTTTTGCACACATGTCTTATCCATCTATTTTCTCTGCGTGTTCTTGTATCCCAAGACCACTACTATAGATATCTGTTGATATTTTTGTAAGAAGATTCCTCTTTCAACCTCTTACCCACACTCTCTTCCTTTTCTTTCAATGCGGTGGTCTTGCAACATTAACAAATAGAAATAGGAAAAGAATGAAGTCAACGAGTCCATCATTTAGACATATAGACTTCAGTTTACCGAGAAACGACACACACGGAGACACAAACAGATAAACAGTCACAGATACATACAGACAAATACACACGCACAAAACGCAAACACATACTAACACATGCGGACACACAGACACGCATGTATGTACGTATGTATACATATGTATATATGTATGTATATGTGTGTGTATATATATATATATATATATATATATATATATATATATAGTAAATATGTAATAACCATGTAGATAGTGAAGAATCCTCATAGCGTACTGTCAAAGTATATGCTCTCAAATGGTATTGCTTACAAAAGCAGAAATCAATATATGTTCTCTGAATAGAAAATGTAGTAGATAGAATGTACGCCGTTTCGATTCTTAGTTGAAGTCCTATCATTTTTCTCTCGTTTCGATCATTTTTGTGAACGTATATTGGTCATAAAGTAAAATCTACTATGAAATAACAATTTCTCATTGAAGACATTTTCGTGGCTATCCTTATATGTAACATATCATAGTCAACTAACAGCAATGGGTTTATTAGATTTATATTCGCCAGGTTTAGCACCCTAAATGGTTTCATAGGGTCCTTTAGGAATGTCCACACTTCGGTATGCAATCGGACGGTCGCTTTTTGAGATGCCTTCCTTCCTCCCACTAGTCTTGGAGGCTTTGTGATAGGTAATGAACACGGCATTTTCACCTAACTAAAGGAAAATATAAACATTTTGGATTATTGTTGTTGTTTAAACCATAATCAATCGTGACTGAGCAGACTTAAAAGCATTCCAGCATTCAGTCTTCTCTTTTAAGATTATTTAGGACTATATTCTGTAATGTGTTTGAAGGAGGATTGGCTGTTATTTCAAACAGATCGAGTGACTACAAGGAAGCGATCATAGGGACTCGTATGTTGAGGTTTCCCACCTCTTCTTAACCTTAGTGCACAGATCGATAGTGTGTTATTCTACTAATAGATGACTTAACAAATGTAATATCACAACCACCTGAGCCGCGAACATTCAATCGTCTGTTTTCATCGGTCTACCGCTAATCTTAGATGTTATATTGGGTTGTATGGAAATTCGTGCCGATTTTTAAAGGAAAGTAAAAGGTCAATAAATACTTGCCTTTACATTTTTAATCAACCAAATATAAACCATTTTGTTGTACAATGTGTCTCCATCTTTCCTTTAACATGAAAATACCCTCTTCCCAGAATTGAGGTGGTTTCATGGCAAAGAATTCATCAAGGTATCTTTTTACGTCATCCAAGGAATTGAAATGTTTACCATTAAGACTATTCTGCAGAGACCTGAATAAGTGGAAATCCGAAGGAGCAACATCTGGTGAATATGGAGGGTGAGTAACACATCCCAGCTGAACTGCAGCAATTTTAGTCTGGATCTCAAAGCATCAAGTGCCGAAAATGAACGTTCTTATCTTCCATTTTAAAGGGTTACAGAATTAACACAGGTTTATAGGAACATAAACCTTCTTCCACGATAAGCTAGCTTAAACTGTGATCTAAATGGATGTGTAATTAAATCCTATTTTATGGACTCAACCATGTTCTAAAATAAGTCGAAAGTTAAGCTACTATAAATCGGCACGAACTTTCCGGACAACCCGATATTTTATGAAGCTAAAGGTTGTCATTGATGGCTAAATTGGTTGCATATGTTTTTAACATTCCATAGGCTGTTATGAGAGAGATGTTTGAGCTTTAAATTCTCACGTTGTAGTTATCTTTGTTCGCACATCTTTATAATTGGATTATGCGTGTGCGTGAGAAAGAGGGCGAGAGACAGACATTCAGACTGACAGATTATCATCTGTTGGACTTTTGAACTTCTTATTCAGGTGTTTCTTTACCACATGATGCTACCGATTAGCTTTGCACTCACTGAATGTTTTTGTATATCGGATACATAGTCCCTTTCTCTGCTGTATTTTTATGCCACTTCTTTTTCTGTTCAAATATTATGTCGGCATCACTACCAGGTTTTGCAAGCTGACATCTGTGTACATGTATACTATATTTTCTAAGACTGGGCAGTCAGAGACAAAGCAATTGATTGTTTTTCACCCCACGCCTCCGTATTTTCTGTAGCTGTTTATTGTAATCTTTCAAATAATGTAAGGTCATAGATTTTGCAGTGCCATTTGATTGTAAAAGCCATGCCAAAACACACACACACACACAAAGAGGAAGCTCAGAAATATCAAGGCTTAGCCAGAGCGATGAAAAGATTGTAGAAGGTAAAAATAACAAGTATTTCTGAGGTAATGCATTCATTAAGCATTGCACCCAAACTACTATCTACGTGGTTCCATATCAGAAGGGAGAGACACGTTCTCATCCAGTAGAAAAATGTCATGCTGTATTCAATGGATTTGAGGAGGCTCGTACTCACCAAACTTCGGGGTAACATACCTGCCTGTTAAATTGGCATGTAATAGTATTTGATGATGATAATAATAATAATAATAATAATAATAATAATAATAATAATAATAATAATAATAACAATAATAATAATAATAATAATAATAATAATAATAATAATAATAATATAATAATAATAATGATGATGATAATGATGATGATGATCATCATCATCATCATCATCATCATCATGTTTTCTTTTATTGGCCTCAAGAGCCCAAGACATGGAGGATAATATCAAAGGACGAGTTACAGCACAGGAATAATACAAAAACATATGGGGCTACCATCAATCGAGAAGATACTACCACACTAAAGGATGTAACAGAGGATATATATTAGAAAGTAGAGAAATAATAAATAAATAAATAAATAAATAAATAAATAAATAAATAAACAAACAACTAGAATCACCAATAGTGAGACAGACCACCAAGAGTAATCCGGGGTAAACCTCGCGAAAACTTTCCCTCTTTCAGTTCCTTTCCTCTTGCTTAGAAAAGCATATTCAGAGTAGATTCATTCAGTTTCACCAGTCTTGTCACTATTGTTCACCTTTTGATAAACACACTAGAAGGCAGCACCTCCCTCCCTACCCTCACTTTCCTCTTCAAACGATATTTGAAGAAACTGATGATGACTTGACCATATAGGAATGTACTTGTCTTCAAACCTTTCAGACGGGCCCACCACAGAGCCTCTTTTGCTACAGCCACTAAGCAGAGAAAGATTTGTCTACTTTCTCTGCTTAGGGAAGGTGGTGTGTCGACTTTTCACTATACAGTTGGCAGACAGCTTAATATGCCTTACACGCGACAGCAGCTGCTCCACGCAATCCCACAACTCTCTAATGCACGGATACTGAATTATTGCATGAAGAACGGTTTCGTCTTCTTGCAAGCATCTCAAGCAGATTCGGCTGTTGACATTTCCATGCCTGAAGCGCTGGTCTCGAATGGGCAATGCCCTCTGTAGCACTGTCAAGCCAAAGGCTTTTGGAAATTGTCCATGATCTTCGACCCGAAGGTCCTCTGGAAGAGTATACTCAAACTGTTCTCGTCGATACCTAGATTCAGTTCTAGGCCATCATCACTTATACCTTCAACTGGCCTCCTATTGGGTTGTTTTCCCGCTCACGGCTTTGGGCAGTGAGCTCCTGGCAACAATCTAGATGCCAAACGTCCAACCTTATAACCCCTGACTACAGCTCTGTCAACGAGATGTGCTGCGAAAAGACGTGTCGCACGAAAGATGCTCACACAATTTCACCCTCATTTTCGTTATCGTCGTCGTCATCTTCGTCGTCCATATCATCGAAGTGATTTAGATATTTCTGTAGGTGCGACAACCTCAAGACGTAGCGCCGCATCATCAAGGCTGGCATCCCAAGACCACCACTGTGCGTGTGTTGACAGCAGATAGATTTTCTGACCAGCGGAGCCAGACCCTTCCATAAGAATCGGAAAAGTAAGCGCTCCAATCTGGTTAGAGTTTTCTTAAGACAAAGTACCACTACCGAGGCGATATATGCCTTCGCTACTTTCGCCCAGCTTCCTTTTCCTTTTTTGCCCATTTCAGGGTGAGCTTGGTCGCCATAGTCATGGCCTCTTCCCAGTTCCTATCTACCCGGAGATCTGGTCCGAACCAGACTCCGAGTAATAATAATAATCCTTTCTACTAGGCCTGGAATTTGTAGGGAGAGGGATAGTCCACTACATCGACCCCAGTACTTGACCGTTTCTTAATTTATCGAACCCTAAAGGATGAAAGGCAGTCGACCTCTGCGGGATTTGAACTCAGAACGTAGCGTTAGATGAAATACCGCTAAGCATTTCGCCCGGCGTGCTAACGTTTGTGCCCGCTCGCCGCCTAAATAATAATAATAATAATAATAATAATAACAATAATAATAATAATAATAATAATAATAATAATAATAATAATAATAATAATAATAATAATAATAATAATAATAATAATAATAATAATAACAATAATAATAATAATAATAATAATAATAATAATAATAATAATAATAATAATGATAATAATAATAATAATAATAATAATAATAATAATAAATGAGAAAATATCTGTCGATTCTTAATTAAATCAGTAAACAATCAACGCTACTGAGCAACAAAACGAAAACAAAAATACTCCGCAAATATAACATCACAGGAAAAGATTTACCTGAGATAAAAGAAAAGCTGAAGCAAGATATCCTTGCCAAAGCACAAAGGATCCGCCGGTACGAGAAACGCCAGCGCTTCTTTGAACAAAACAAGAAGTTCAACTCCAACCCCAAAAAGTTCTACCAAGAACTTGGCAAAAATAAAATAGAAATTACTGCAGCACCAAGGGCAGAAGAAGTGGAAGAATTTTGGAGAGAAATATGCTCGGCGAACGAACAACCAAAAAAAAAAAGGAGTATTAAAACAACAAACTTAGCATCTGAGCAGCTCTGGACCACCATAACAACTGAAGAGGTCACCCAGGCACTGCAAAGACTAAGCAACTCGAAGGCACCTTGACATGACAAGATCCCCAGCTTCTGGTTGAAATATCTAACAGGAATGCACAAAAAGCTGGCTGAAAACTTTAACAACATACTAGCAGAGCCAGAGACAATGCCTGAATGGCTCACGAACGGGAAAACCATCTTAATTCCTAAATCAAATGAGACAGCAAAACCAGAAAACTACAGACCAATAACCTCTCTCCCTACAATGTACAAGGCATTTACTGCAGTGATATCGCAAAGGTTGAACAAGCACCTGGACGAAAACAACCTGTTTCCAGAAGAGCAGAAAGGATGCCGCAAAGGATCATATGGCTGTAAAGATCAACTAATGATTAATAAAGCCATAACTGAAGACAGCCATAGAAAAGGCATTTGATAGCATCCCCCACACATGGATCCTCGAAACACTAGCCATTAACAAAGTAGCACCAACAATTATAAAATTCATAGGGCACTCTATGAATAAATGGCAAACACTGCTACAGCTCCAAACAAAAGAGGGACTCATGAAAACAAAAGCCATCCCCATTAGAAGAGGAATATTCCAGGGAGACACGCTCTCTCTACTCCTTTTCTGCTTGGCACTGTCACCTCTATCTGATATGCTAAATAGAACTGGATGCGGATATAAATGTTACGGCAAAACGATCATCCACCTTTTATATATGGATGACCTAAAACTATACGCTGCAAATGACAAACAGCTGGAAACACTATTAAAGACAGTTCAATGGATTTACCAAAGAAATAGATATGAAATTTGGATTAGAAAAGTGCGCCAAAGTAACCCTGAAAAGAGGAAAACTAGTTAAGAGTAGCAACATCACACTAGATAAAACCAATGAAATAAAAGAATTAGACCAAAGCCAAACTTACAAATACTTAGGAATCCATGAACTAGATAAGACAACACACACAAATGAAAGAGAAAATAAAAAAAGAATATTATAGACGAGTTAGATCAATACTAAAAACAGAGCTTAATGCTAAAAACAAGATAATAGGTATTAACACTTTAGCTGTCCCAGTTATATGTTACAACTACAATATCCTTAACTGGACACTAAATGAACTGACCAAAATAGATAGGAAAACAAGAAAAATAATGACAGGATCTAGGATGCATCACCCAAAATCTGACATAGAAAGACTATATATACAACGTATAGAAGGTGGTAGAGGCCTTATAGAACTGGAAAACTACTATAAAATAACCACCATAGGACTGCAAAAATATCTACTTCAGAAGGAAGGAAAACTGATACAAATAGCGGCAAAACACGAGCAAAACAAAAAACTGTTCTCAGTATTTAAGGAAGCTGACAAATACAAGCAAGAAATCATACCACCTAATAAATATGAAGAAGAAGAAGAAGAAGAAGAAGAAGAAGAAGAAGAAGAAGAAGAAGAAGAAGAAGAAGAAGAAGAAGAAGAAGAAGAAGAAGAAGAAGAAGAAGAAGAAGAAGAAGAAGAAGAAGAAGAAGAAGAAGAAGATGATGATGATGAAGAAACAACAAAAGCTATAAAAGAAATGAAATCCAAACTAAAAATAGAACAGCAACGAAACATGATATAACGATGGCAAGAAAAGCCCCTTCATGGTAAATACTGCACTAAACTAAACGCAAAAGAAATAGACAAAGAAAAATCCCAGCAATGGTTGAGAAGCTCAGGACTCAAAGCAGAAACAGAGCGATTTTTAATTGCAGCACAAGACCAAAGCTTCCCCACCAGAAATTACCAAAAACATGTAATGAAAAGAAATATAACAAGTAACTGCAGAACATGTGGAGATGAACAAGAAACAATAAATCATATTATCTCTGGCTGCCCAGTCCTGGCTAAGAAGGAATATGTTCACAGACATGACAGAGTTGGAACCTACATACGTTGCAAGCTATGCCAACATTATGGAGTAACAACAGAAAAAAGATGGTATAGGCACACACCAGAAAAGGTCACAGAAAACGAGAAAGCAACCATACTCTGGGATATGCCGATACACACAGATAGAAAAATTAAGGCCAACAGACCAGATATAGTTGTCAGAGATCATGAAGAAAAAAATGTTTTCTAATTGATGTATCAATACCGGCAGATGACAGCGTTTCTCTAAAAGAAATGGAGAAACTTTCAAAATACAAAGACCTGGAAATAGAGCTAACCAGAATGTGGAATCTAAAAACAGAAACAATTCCTATCATAGTAGGTGCATTAGGCATGATAAAAAATATTCAGACAAATACATAACAAAAACACCAGGACTTACAAACACATATAACATACAGAAATCTGCACTACTAGGCACTGCACACATCCTACGCAGAACACTTTCCATACAATAACCATCAGAGCATCACAACAAATCACAGCACATACCTAAGGCACACAGAGCTGCGCTCGGTAGTGAAGTGAAAGCACGCTATAAAAATAAAAGTACTGAATAATAATAATAATAATAATAATAATAATAATAATAATAATAATAATAATAATAATAATAATAAAATAATAATAATAATAATAATAATAATATAATGGTTTCAAATTTTGGCACAACGCCAGCAACTTCGTAGGAGTTGATAAGTTGATGACAAACGATTCACTGTAAAATTGAAGGAATAATAATTTCAAGCGTAGAGATTAGCCATTAACATCTGTAACTGTCTGTTACTTTATTTTATCGACCCCGAAAGGATGAAAGATAAATTTGAAATCTGTGGTATGATATATGAATACATAATAATCATAGTAAAGCTTATAATACATTTTGCATAAATCTGAATAAAGAATCTCATTTAAAATAATTGTAAAGAATGTTATTATTCAATGCCTTTGAATTTTTTTTTTACATTGTAACTATATCTACAGTTGATTGTGTTGATGATCAGAAAGCTACATACATTTTCTTGTAAACTTGTAAGCATGAATATCACATCCAATTATGCTTCATGTCAGTATGTAAAACTTGTGCCCGTCAAAGTTACGCCCATGAAATTATTTTTTGACTACAAAATATAATACTATATCAAGATTTCTCACAGTTAAATCCAATGTTGAAAGCAACGCATGATCAAGAACTGCTGACTTATAACAATGTGGACACACTCAAAGAACCCAAGAGTTACGTGGTCTTATTAAAGCGCACAACAGCTTAATTTTACCATATAAGAAAAGGAACCGCATATTCGATCGGTTGTGATACATTTTTGTCGTGCAAATTCTATTCACAAGGTGTTTAGCTGAATCGAGCGTACAATAAATGATTGCCTAATGTGCGCAAAATGGAATCAAACTCTACTTCCTGTAGTTAGTAACCTAACAATTCTTACGCTCCTAGAGGAAAGATATCTATAATATAACTATCATGCATTAGTTATTACGAGCTAAACGCTCTTTTCACACGCTGTATGTGAAAAAAAATAGATATCCACCATAGCTACCAGCCAACGACTGGAATGTTACGTACATGCGACCAATTTGAAATAGCTAGTAAATCTCCTCAAAGCGTCTGAAATAAAAAAAAAATGATGTGCTGGAAAATAGAGTTACTGAGGTACTAGGAGCCAAGATGTAATAATGGGAAAGCCTTTAATAAATTATTCGACTCGATTAGGGTCAGCTAGATGCTACACATGTAATACAAACAAAGAACCATGCAGAAAACCCTGCATGCTGTAAGCTAAAATGTACCTTTGTAAGGAGGCTGGAACAATTATTCTGAAAGACTATCCTATCACTTCCCTCATGCCATAAGAATATATATATATATATATATATATATATATATATAATATATATATATAATATATATTATATATATATATATATATATAATATATATATATATATATATGTATGTATATATATATATATATATATATATATATATATATATATATATATATATTATTTATTCTATATCCTTTCAAAATTTCTATTTCTTCTACATCCTTACAAAATTCTATATCCTTTTAGAATTTCTCCCAGGCGTTACACATTACAATTCGTCTTGGCCTAATGACCCTAAACGTCTGTCTTCGTCAATTGTTTACTTTCGTACGTCCACCCTGGTGTCGTTTGCTCGTTCGAAGCCCTAACTCTCCACAAATTTTGTATTTTAAAAATTTCTGGATGCTGCTGTCTTATGAAATCTTCCTACCTTGCCGTCAAAAGCACGAAACAGGTAGTAATAAACAGTCGACAACTGAGGACGAGTTAGATTTCTTTTGGTATTTTGTCACGTACTTCTCTCTCGTTGTGTGTTGTCTCTCGTTGAGTCTCTCGTTACGTATTTGTTGCTCGTTGGTGATGTCCTGTACTTAATGTGTATGTTTATATCTTTTTATTGTTATACATATACGTTCATATACATATATATATATATATTATATATATATATATATATATATATATATATATATATGTATACATGTATCATATATATTCATACATGTATACGTACAAATGTACATAATTACATGTACATACGTGTAATTCTAGTTTTAATATCTACTGGAAACAGTGATAAGGAATGTTGCTTAGCAGTCAATCAAATTGCTTTAATGAATATCATGCTGTATTCGAGATCAGTCATTCTTAATTCAGAATACAGACATTGAATATTCATTGAAAAGCTGTTAAACAATATAACAGTAGGAGAAAAAAATTACAATAATCAGGTATTCACTAAAAGAAAAAATGTATAGCAAAACAGCCTTTCAAAGATGTTTTAATTTATCGAAAACAGCTGGTAGACCAGACCTTTCATCTCCAACTCTTTCCTAATTCTTATCTTTCTGTAAATACCTTTCCTCGTTTCTTTTACTTCTTTTCTCCTTCCAACAGAAATATATATGTTACGTTAACAAAATCATTTAATACACCTCATGTTAGTTGATAGTTAGTGTAAAAGAAGGAAAGAATTATCACTTAGCGAAGAATATACGGAAAGAAAAATAAAACATTTCATATACGTGTGTGTGTGTGTGGTGTGTGTGTGTGTGTGTGTGTGTGCCTGTATGTATATATGTACTTACATATACATATATATTCAACTCTAAGAAACGCCTACCGCGCTGCAAAAACTGAAGCTCTTAAATATATTCTTATCTGTATTGAGACTCAATCTAAGCTCAACTTTACGATAATTAGGAACACCCTCTAAGAGTGGACAAATAGTATTTTTTTTTTATCGGCTAATTTTCTACTGGCTGTCAGATGTCAACTTCTTTAAATCTTGTTAAAGACTTGAATGTTTTATTCTCTTTCGTTTAGACATTAAATATGAACTAAAAAAAAAAAATTGGATAAATAACGAATAACAAAAATACGCATTAGTAACATCTTATACGTCAATAGAAGAGAAAAAACAAGCAAATAAAAATCATTCCCAAACAAAAGAATAAAACAAAAAATTCTATTAACAGAAAATGAAACAAAGATCTAATGTGTGTGTATATATATATGTACATATATATAAAGATAGTGCTGAGGAAAATCGTGATACGATCGACATAAATAACGAAATGTTCCGGTCGTTTGTTCATTTAGTGACAGGCACTAACCGAAAATTGCAGTTTTCGCTTAATCTTTTTCGCCCTAGTAAACTATATTAAACAAGTTTATAATTCTCAAGAGCGATGGTTTGTAAAACCATCCACTCGCTGAAGTGGATATTATTTCCTAATAAAACATCCCATATCACTTTAATTAAGCTAAAAACGATAAACATACCCAAATGTAACAAACTATAATATCGTTAGATACTATTGTGTTATATTACTTCTTTGTTATATTCTTATTTTAAATTATGCTCTTTTGGTTTTGCTTTTGTCTTTAATAGCAATTCTTTATCAGAAAATAATTCGTAAACAGAATAAAACAGAATTCGAAGTAATATATACTGGAGACATTTATAATAAGAATATTTTTGAATGAGATGTCTCCACTGTCTGATTGCTATGCACGCGTGAACATAAATTCACCCAAAGTGACATAAGCATCCATACACGTCCATCCTTTGAGTGTATTACACATTCACACACGGGTATGATGCATATATGAACGTGATTTATAGATTCATAAGCGCTATACATAGATTCTCTTCGTGACAATTTACCCTGCTACAAATAGCAGCCAAATATCCCTCAGGCTACAACCTGTCTTAGAAAATAGGAAATATTTGACAATGTCTGAGAAAAAAACCTGGCTGATAACGACGAGAAGGTAGTTGATCATAGGTCTACTTGATAACAACTAAATTGAAATGATCAATATCAAGAGAAATCCAGGCTGAGAGAGACGACTGAATACAAAAACAAAAATTATTTTGAAGATGAGAAACTTTTTATATATAACCCTTTGGAAGCAAGGCAGCTGCACCGATGAATAATGAAGACTCTCCCAGACTGGTGACATCAGTGTCGATGATATTTCGTTTGAACATATATAGGTTGATGCTTGCAAAACTGAAAGCGGTGATGACTGATGTTCCGGAAAAAATGAAAGAATGTAAGACAATTTTGAACATGTTAGCTGCATACCGAAAACGCACATTTCAGAAGCATGCATGTACGATATTTATAGTTGCAAGAGAAATGTCTACGCAAAGAAACTAAGCGAATGTAAGTTAAATTTTGAAGCATCTTGGTGATGTCTCAATCAGCCGACTAAACTCAATTATGGGTGGTGACCTTAGGTATTTCAATGTGCAGAACTATTATTCTAAACACGTGAGCAGTATTCAAGTCCAGGTTTTCTTGTAAATATGAAGTATATGTCTTGACATTATTATAAAGATTACAAAGCTTTAATATAACAAATAGTATAACAGAATTATTTATAACAGAACAAGAATATTTTTTATGTGCCTTGAATTTCAGCAAAACTCAAGCACTCACTTAACGGAAAATATTTTCTATAAATGCGACATAATGTATGCCTCCATATGAAATTATGTGTTGTCGCATATATAGAGTTGAGTTATTGATTCAAAATAATTTCTCTTGTTCACAAGAATAGGTTATATATACTACTGCATATTTTAAATCAATATTCTCGTTAAATGTGTGAGAAGTGTAAGAAAACCGCTATTGATATATTCAATAAACCCAGTATATTAAGATTTGCTCAATGTCTACGCGAGGAAAATATATCCCTGGCGACTCATAGATACAATCAGGAGTGGGAAACAAAGAACCGCAGTAGAAAGGGAAGTGCATGCAAAGGCAGAAAAACAAAAACAAAAAAAAGAAGCAATCAGACTTTTCGGAAAGTTGTCTTTGTCAAAACATAAGGAAGTAGAGATAAGTATGAGTGTTAAAATATCATTATAACAGAAAAAAGTGGAGTTAGATTGCTGAAAACGAAGCCAGTAATTAATGGTGGGAATGAAATAAGTGGAGGCAAGAGTTTCTTGCAGAAAGAAACGAACAAAACAGGAGATTGATAGTGAAAGTGCTATGAGGAAGAAGTGATGAAATTTTAAAGTTGTGTTTATATGTTGCAAATTGTGAGTTGTGTGCGTGCATTTATATGCTGTAAGTTGCAAATCGTCTGTGCATTTATGCCTGTGAACTTACGTGAGGGTATGTATTAATGTATATGTGTATACGAGAAAGCGTAGATCCGAATATATGCAAGTATATTTGTGCTGTTTGTGTGGAAGTCGAGAAATCATAGCATGCACGGGAGTAAGAAATGAAGTCAGTGCAATGTGTATGTTTTTGTGCGCAGTTCCCATGTTGATGTTTATTTTTATGTGTGGTGGGGGAGATAGTAATAGTATTTTGAAGAATGGAAGTAGGAGGATCAGTTGTTGTTTAAGGCAAAAAAGTAAAGATGGGAGACCAGTTGTATTTTTATATGACTGGAGACAGCGAGACGCCTGTGTAGGGGACCTGGAATGTTGAAGTGCCATTCGATAGGCTTTTGTGAACCGTAACAATTTCATCACATTTCTAACATATCTTTATTTTCTACTTGTTTCATTCATTAGATTGCAGCCAATTTGGGGCCTCACCTTGAACAATTTTAGTCTAACGCCACAACTCCAGTAATTGTTTATTTTTTATTTAAGCCTGGTACTTATTTCATTGGTCTCATTTGCAGAACAGCTAAGTTACCGGTACGTAAACACAATAACTCCGATTGTCAAGCAGTGGGGAGGGCAAACACAAGCACAAACACAGACGCACACACACATACACACACTCACTCACACACACACACATACGCACACATACGCACACATTTGCACACGCAGACAGACTGACAGACATACACACAAACACAGACACATATATATGCATATGTATATGTATGATTGGCTTCTTTCAGTCTCCATCTACCAAATTCAATTACAAAGTTTTCCCAAAGTATCACTCAGTCGGACTGAACTCGGAGCCATATGATTGTGAAGCAAAATCCCTACCACTCAGCCACGCCTGCGCCAAATTTTCATTGTACGCAATGACCCTCGCACTTGGCATTTTATACAGTAAATAACAGTTATGAAAGTGCTGTAAAATGACCTATGACATGGGAGGAAGAACTGAAAATGTGTAATGTGGTGACACTATGGACGATAGAAAAGATACTAAAGCAGGAACGGGAGCTGAAATCTTATCCTATGTGGCTCTAGGAGTTAGAATTTCGAAGTTAGAATTTATATTTGGAAGAGATTAAGGAAATTAAACATACATCACTTCGAATGATGCATTACAAAGATTATAAGTGACGAGAATAAAATGATTTAACTAGGAATAAAGGCCGGATCTCGGTCTACATTTTTCTTTTCAAAATTGATATTAATTATAGAGAAGCAACTAATAAAAATATTAGCGGAATTCATCCGAGTATATCTGTACAGTGAAATATATGTAGAACTATAAGAAAACGTTGAGATTTTTATGTTTATAATTTCAAAATCTATATTATTATATACTTCATTATGAAAGAAAAGCGTTATAATAATCCCAGTATAAGGATCATTTTATGTCATAAAAATAAACTGATTAAAAACCACAACAGTGTATCTTGTGCTATTAACAAAATGTAATTTCTGAAAAAAATATACTCTAATAAATAATATGTCTTTAGTAAATAAAACTCGGAGCAATTCTAAAATAAATGATTTTATTATTTCCCAGAAGTAGAGTTTAAGTTATAGTCATATATTCTTGCTTGAAATTGTATAATTCATTCATTCATTTTATGAATTTAATATCTGCAGATACGTGATTTCATATCATATATTCCTAATGTCAAGCGTATGTGGGATTTTCATAGTAATTCCATCTTAATCTATTTGAGAAAAACCCAAAAGGACTGAAAGCAGGATAAGCAGGTTAAAGAAAATGAAATTAATATTTTCTGTAAAAATAAAAAAAATTTTAAATATTGTTGTTTTAAACGTTCAAATCTTTCAATCCATTTCAGAGACATGTCCCAAAGGAAAATATCCATTTTGTAATCTTTAGTTGAATGTGATGCTAAAAGACAGTTTGATATCATATGTGAGAGTGTATTCGAATTTAATTTAGCTACAGATCGTCTTGATCTACAGAATGTATACCTGATCAGCTTCTGCATAAAGAGCATATCTGAATATTGTCTACACTTGATGATTAATATCCTACCAGGAAGAAAGAAGGAAATAACTTGGTATATTAAAATATTGACTTCACGAGGGACGGTTTTATTAACACTAATCATAAAAAGCAAGAATATCTAAATATCGAATTGAGACTGTAAATTTAAATTTATATACATACATGCATATACACACACACACACACACACACACACATATATATATATACACACACAAAAATACATACATACACACACATATATATATGCGTGTGTGTATAAATTTAAACACTTATATGTATGTATACAGATATGTGTATATATAAAAATATGCAAAAGCACATATACATATATATGTACATATGTGTATGAATGTGTATGATTATGTGTATATGTCTCTTGTTTTAAAGTACCTCTATTATTCTATCGCAGCCCAATTTCCACATATTTAAGTCTTGAAGTCGAGAAAAATAAAAATAGTTTAATGTAGCACTCAAAAGACGAAAAGCAAAAGAGAACAACGTGGATATGATATAGCTCTGAGATTGGGCTAAAATAAAATGTAAATTGTATTTAGCCGAAACGTGCGATTTGTTCGCATATAAAATACCTGTGATTGCTTTGATATGAAAAATGTCTTAGTATTTTTTTTTTTGCATTTAAATTTTCAGAATTAAATCGTAATACTTGAGAAAGTATTATGGAGTATGTTTGCTTTGAATGTTGTTTGCTTGAACATAATAAATTTGATAGTTTGTTGAGGGACTATTTTATAAAGATGACCAACAAATATACAAAGGAGAAAGGAACATAAAACTTTACTTAATCAAGCTATCAGATTATCAATGGAGCAGACGACAAACGTTTAGTTAAAGTCAATAGTAATAATATAACATTCAAAATTTCATAAAAGAAATCTCATATGGATGCAAAGAAAACATTACTTTTAGAGAAGCATTGTTTGAAAACCTTATACTAAGAGGAGGAAAGAAAGAAAAGAATGAAGCAGTAATAAGTAAAAATATAACAGTAGAAGCATCAAGAGCGGAAGATTTGGTTATTTTTTTGTTAACGTTATTTCCGCTTAATGGCGATGTACTGTGGCAGAGTGAAGTTAACATCAATATAGTTAGAGCTCTAGCAAAAATTGATTCCGCTTTTAAGACACTCACTACATTAACAGATCGTGGAAACGCTGCACTGACGCTACAACGAAGATTTTTTCTGGTAAAACTTTACCCAGAAACCAAAACTTCGAAATATTTCATGAGTCGAGGGAGCAGAAGATGGATCGTGGCTCAGCATGGTAGAACGTAGGAAGCTAAAGGAGCACCGGACAAGTTGAAAATACAAGTTGAAATACATGCGAAGTTGAATATACCCGGAACAAAGCAATTGAGAAACGTAAATTAACTCTTCTTTTGCGATCAGCAAATGTTTCACTGATGTTTCAAACAACATCTTTAATCAGGTCAGTTGTGTGGCTGAGAAGCAATTCCAAGTATTACTTTATAAAATAAACGAGGCTAGAGTGCTACTAAAAATTTCAGGGGAAAGTGATACAGAATAAATAGATTCTTCTCAGGGAATATATTGTCCGACACCTATGACTTTATGGAATATTGTTTGTATAAAAATATTTTGATATATTGGAGAATCCCAGGAAGAAACGTTTCCATAGCGACAATCAGAGCATTTATATATAAGAACTAGCGCCTCTACCTCTGAGATTAATATCTCGATCACCTAACAGAGATCAAAGTTAATAAGAACGACAATGATGCTTTCTTTATTAACCAAAAAGGGTTGCAAGAAATAGAGAACAGTACTCTATAAAACAGTACAATCCGGTATTACACAGAACTTGTAAAAAAGAACTTAATAATAAGGAAATATTTAAAACAAAGAAGAATTCTTCCAAGTGTCCACATAGGAGGACCTAAAAATTCACGGTTTGCTCGACCAATAATGCAAGTGTCCACTTCCAGCCGTCCCATTCTATTCTACATGTTTACGCTCAGAACATACTATTTACTTGGATCTTGCTCATCACATTCAACAAATTGCAGTGGGGTGGAGCAGCACTCCCCTATTCGCCCACATCTTCCTTTTCAAGTGAAACTTGAAATATATGAGGGCTGATGGTAGATATCTGGCATAGACGTGTTTCACTTGGCTGTCGAGATATGCAATTACAAAATTCATGGAATTAATGCAACGATATCTAAGTGAGGAGTGAATAGGTGGACTGAAAACAGACAATAATTACAAGAAAATGGTGACATTAATTAATTTACTTAAAATTGTTTATAAGTTACTTAAATATTAATCAATATTTTCCCCCAAAAGTCGGCGAGCTGGCAAAAACGTTAGCACGCCGGGCGAAATGCGTAGCCGTATTTCGTCTGCCGTTACGTTCTGAGTTCAAATTCCGCCGAGGTTGGCTTTGCCTTTCATCCTTTCGGGGTCGATAAATTAAGTACCAGTTACGCACTGGGGTCGATGTAATCGACTTAATCCGTTTGCCTGTCCTTGTTTGTCCTCTCTGTGTTTAGCCCCTTGTGGGTAGTAAAGAAATAGGTATTTCGTCTGTATTTACGTTCTGAGTTCAAATTCTTCCGAGGTCGACTTTGCCTTTCGGGGTCGATAAATTAAGTACCAGTTGCATACTGAGGTCACTCTAATCTACTGGCTCCCTCCCCCAAAATTTCGGGCCTACTGCCTAGAGTAGAAAAGAATATTTCTCCACTCACTTTAAATCTTATTTTTTAACTGAAATTGTACCACGCTATATGTAAAATATTAAATTTGGGGTGAAATATACATGTTTTGTTAATGGAGTTAAATACCAGTGATGGTCGCAAATGTCAGAGAAGCGACATGCTTTTATGAAGCGACTCTAGATTATTACTGATACTTATTCATACGGACAGTTAGTAATGAAAGACAAAGTTTGCTACATTAACATTTTAACGGAAATATTTTAGCCTGGTTCTCAAAGTATTCTGCCGTTCTGCTGATCTAAATACGTATAAAATATTAAATACGAAAGTTAGAATACAAGCAATGTGTTGAATTTTCAAGATTTAAGCTGTCCCTCAATGAATGATCGTTGTTATTGATCTATTTTTCAGAGAAGCAGATTTGTAACGTTCTTCATTACCCTTCTCAATAACTAAGCTTGCCTCAACAATCTTTGGATGTTACAGTGGACATTTAGGTGTGGTATATTATAGAGCTAATGAAAATAAGCTTAATTTAGAATATGAAACAAAATTCCGTATGTGTTATCACTCTAGATCAAGCTGTTGTCCCTACTGTTATGCATTACATTATAAACATATTTTTATAATACCTCTACATTCTTTTACAAATAAGGCTATTTATAATCTGTATTTATATTAATTTGTTAAAGTGAGCTACGCTCCTACCAACACAAATCCTGTCACAAAGATCTTAACTTCGATTAAAAATTTCGTTAAACATTTTCAAAATCGTCCCGGCCTGGGATAAGGCCAAATATTTCCTGCATTCAAAACTTCCTGCGAACGCTCATGTTATCTCATCATCAAGAAATAATCCATGGAAATTCATGGAAAATATTAAACGTATTAACCTCGTATAATCATTCTACATCTTAACTCACGAAAACACTGTTGAGGCATTGAACCTTCATGTTCTTCAAAGTTAACATATATTAAGAAAGGAAGATATAAAAAATGTTCCTTCAAAGCCAGCCGTAATATACACACGTCTACGTAAGTATGTATCTACACATGTGTATATATGTCTATATATTTATATACCTATATATATGTGTGTGTATGTATTTATGTATGCATGTATGTATGCGTAGTATAAATACATATATAGACGTGTATATATACATCTATATAAATATATACATGCATACATATATATGTGTGTGTATGTGTGTATGTGCATGTGTGCCCGTGTGTGTGTGATATCCAGTGAATATGTATAGTTCTAGTATGTGAAGTTATTTAAGCTTTTATGTTTCAAAATGATTTAATCCATATGTATATACACATAACGTAGACATGATTACAAGTATCTTAAAATAATTTTTTTTCTTTCGTACTATTAGTTGCTCATATCAAACTCTGGTAGTATTTGTTCAATTATTTGTTTAATGTAAATTCTCATGTCTACTTTACATTATGTGTTTGTGTCTGTGCGCGTGATATACACACACACACACACACACATACTATAATATAATATAACGTAATATTTATATATATATATATATATATATATATATATATAGCTTTTGAAAATATAGATGTGAGAAATAGCAGATTCCGCTGCAGCGATGTTGTGTAATTGGAACAGTGAGTGTAAAGTCAAAGGTTAGCAGTGTCATGACAAGA
Source organism: Octopus sinensis (assembly GCF_006345805.1). Taxonomy (NCBI): domain Eukaryota; kingdom Metazoa; phylum Mollusca; class Cephalopoda; order Octopoda; family Octopodidae; genus Octopus; species Octopus sinensis. Next base: position 104,201,327 of record NC_042997.1, on the reverse strand, counting down.
CCCATAAATTTCAAATACACTTGCTTCCGCTTCATAGGTCTCTTGGTTTAGCTTTCAGGTGTTGTGCAATATATTCATGCATTCTCGTATGCAAAGAAACATGTGTACACATGTAAAATAAACATACGAACACATGTACGTTATCGCTGAAATTATATACATGCATACAAACATGTAGAGGAATTGATAACTAGATAGATAGATAGATAAATGGATTGTTAGGCAATGGATGCTCAGAGGTATTCGAGGTCAAACAGGCTGAATTCGTACACAGTTAATATCTTTATCTCTTATCCTTTACTTGTTTCAGTCATTTGACTGTGGCCATGCTGGGGCACTGACTTGAATGGGTTTTAGTGGAAAAATCGACCCCAGAACTTATGTTTGAAGATTAGTACTTATTCTAACGGTCTCTTTTGCCGAACCGCTGTGGTAAAGATGTAAACATACTAACACCAGTTGTTAAGCGGTGGTAGGGCATAAACACTGGCACAAAGACACAAACAGACCCACCCACCCACATATATATATATATACATATAATTGATCGAGTAAGCAGAAGATGGATTTGGTATTAATCTAAATAAGGACCAATACCAAATCCATCTTCTGGCTACTTAATCATTATCTCAACTAACACTGCGGAAATCCGGAAATTGATCCAACGGAAATATACCCACAACCGTGGATGACACCAGGTAGCCCAAACTGTTAACATGCTTTACTCAGCACACTATTTGATATATGCCAATTTGTCCAAAATATTACACACACACATTTGATAGGTATCTTTCCGTTTCTTATTTCTTTATCGCCCACAAGGTGCTAAACAAAGAAGGGAGAAACAAGGACAGACAAACGGATTAAGTCGATTAGATCGACCCCAGTGCGTAACAGGTACTTAATTTATCGACCCCGAAAGGATTAAAAGCAAAGTCGACCTCGGCGGAATTTGGACTCAGAACGTAGCAGCAGACGAAATACCTATTTCTTTACTACCCACAAGGGGCTAAACACAGAGAGGACAAACAAGGACAGACAAACAGATTAAGTCGATTATATCGACCCTAGTGCGTAACTGGTATTTATTTAATCGACCCTGAAAGGATGAAAGGTAAAGTCGACCTCGGCGGAATTTGAACTCAGAACGTAGCGGCAGACAAAATACCGCTAAGCATTTCGCCCATCGTGCTAACGTTTCCGCCACTTGTTGTCAGGATATTGTCTTGAGGCTTGCTGATAACAAGTTTCCTCAAGACACAAGAACCTTTCTTTGGATTCTTGCAGAATACAAGGCAGCACTTCTGCAGGTCAACTATGTCTGTCTCAATTCCTATCTATTTCAACCTTTTAACTGCATCAATTACTGCAGAAATAATTGTTGTTTCACACGTTCTCGTCATCTCTTTGCTTAGATTCTTACTTTTCTCAATAATAATAACAATGGCAATAATAATAATAATAATAATAATAATAATAATAATAATAATAATAATAATAATAATAATAATAAATGCCCTGATGCAGTACCAGGCAGTGGCTCTCATGGCTTCTGATCTTAACTGATTGGAAGTGTTATCATGTACATTGTTTTGTCTTGGTATAAAAGATGGGCTACAGCAAATATTCTGCTCAATACCACAGATTTGCTTGTCAGTTGTTTGACCTTAACCAGTTGAGCATGTCCCTTAGTGGCTGACGATATGTGCATCTCTGATCACGAGCAGAAGTAGTGGGGGAGCATCATAGCCATGTGTTGAGAGGGATTCTTTGGGGTTTGAATAATTCACCTCTGGAAACATGGGTGTTTCGTTCAACGTCCTTAAACAACCCTTATTCAGGGACCTTTTGAGCGGTATGGGTTACTCGATCTGAAGAAAATTCTAACTGGGCTCCACCTGCAAGGTCATGTGCTGTTTATCTTGATATGAGATCACCATGTCGCGCACATATGGTTGTGATGTATGTGCCTGGTGTACCCTTATCAGACGGATAGTCATGATGGGTATAATGGGCTTCGTATATTTTACCCCAGTGTCACTTTGATGGCATGCACTGCTCTCTCACTCAATAATAATAATAATAATAATAATAATAATAATAATAATAATTGATAAGGCGCATGGCTCAGTGGTTAGAGCGTCCAGCTTACGATCGTGATGTTGTGAGTCCGTTTCCCGGACAGGGCTGTGTGTTGTGTTCTTGAGCAAGACACTTTATTTCGCGTTGCTCCAGTTAACTCAGCTGTAGAAATGCCTTTCGACTTCGCTGGCGCCAAGCTGTATCGGTCTTTGCCTTTCCCTTGGACAACATCGGTGGTGTGGAGAGGGGAGTGTGGTTTGCATGGGCGACTGCTGGCATTCCACAAACAACCTTGCCCAGACTTGTGCCTCGGAGGGTAACTTTCTAGGTGCAATCCCATGGTCATTCATGACCGAAGGAGGTCTCATCCTCAACTGATAAATGCATGCATGCATTTGTATGTGTGGTAGTGTTATTACATTAAAGGATGCGATTTAAGGTTAACAACTGTACATTTACTAAATGATAAAGTGACTAAACACGGAGAATAGTGTAAAATCTATTGTAAATTTCGGTTCGATAAATCAGTCTGGTAGAAGACATAGAAGATACTTGCCCAAGATGCTTACTTGTCGAGAATCGAACTTGGAACTATGTTCCTGAGAATCAAATTTCTTAACCACGTAATCTGCCTCCTACATTAAGGATAGAAAGAGTTTGAACAAAAAACTAATTAGAAAAGAAGGGAAATTAGTTAAGAAAAAGAAAGGAAGGAAAAAATAATGAAATAATTATGGAATAAATATGATTACGAGTGATTAAAGCAATAAGCGTATTAAAAATAATAAAGTCAAATGAGATACAAAGATGAAACGAGATGACTTAAAGCTGATGGCAGCTTTGAGGGAATTTAAGATGAAGGAAATTAATTAAAGGAAACAAATGGTTAGAAGAATAATTAATTAATAATACTTACTCTTTTATGTCATCATTTTTAGTAGAATGAAAAGGGAAGCTGTAGAATTCTTGTTTTTCTCTTGAGAAAAGAAAATATAAAAAAAGCGGAATTTCCAGTTTTCATTACTTTCTTTGTTTTTAATTTTTTAAGTCAATGTAGATCTTTTCCAGTCATTAATTTATTCTTAGTACTTGTCTGTCTTCAATTCTGTTTTCGTTTGTTTTCTATACTTGTGTTTAAATTCTGGTTAATCGTTTTCTTTATTGATTTAATTTTCTCTTGTATTCATTTCTTATTCTTCTACTTAACATCTTCAACAATTCTTTTCCTTTCATTTCCTTTATCACTCAATGTCTTTTTCCTTCTTTTCTTATCTTGTCAATCTCTATCTTTCTTTTTGTTGTCTGACCTTAAACATAACATTTTGAGTTTTCTGGCAAACTCAACGTTTCCTTCCGACACCTTCTAACAACTTATCGGTCATTCGCTGATCCTTTCATCACATCAGCTACAAGATAATACCAAAGCTTTGACTAGTATTTACACTTCCACCTTTCTAAGTGTGCTTTGATTTTACTTTTAAACAGTGCCTTTCATGTGTGTCAACATATATTTTTAGCTACTTCACACAATCAGCGATCCTTCATCTGTACAAGTTTATCCAAAGCTAATGTAAACGGCCCAGAGATGTGCAGTCACTAAAGTGGCAAATACTATCAGATTATACTTAAAACAGCGGATTCCAAGTTAATATGTTTTGATTCTGAGAAAAATTATCGAGTTCAAAGGTGAAACAAAAAGGAATAACATTTAACTGTTTAGCACTCAGTGGGGAAAAATAACAAATATATTTTAGGATTGTTGGAGATGATGTACACTAATAAATAATAAAAGAATTAACAGCTTTTTTTAGCGAACTTAGTAGTAATACTATAAGCTTTCTATAAAGAATTTTGCTGTTATGATTTTTGCTTAATCGATGTTTCTCGTTATATTTGTCTATAAGATTACATCTTAAGGTTGTCACGTAAATCCTTTGGATTCACAAGTAAAGTGACTCTGCTTAATTCCGTATCTTTGTTGATTGAAAATGTTATGCATTTAAACAGAATATGCAATTAAATGAATTCGCGATAAATTATGAGATTTCCAAATGTTATCACTAAAAAGATATTGTCGATATGTTACACATGTCTAGATTTTATAACGAACCTTTAATGGAATGCCAATTCTATCTTGCAGTGATTTTTGGGTACACAGGATGTGCTTATGATTTCGAGATACGTGTAGGCATGAAAATCAGTCGATTCCTACTATAACATTTAGATATCTATACTTAGGCCGACTAATATAACCCGACGATGACTTTCACACACTTTTATTTACCGAATAGCAAAAACTGATGTCACATCGGCCATGAAAAGTTTCATTGAGTCAATCACAGGTTCGTGTGACCAATAATGGAACACAAGCATAATAGTTACTCGTCGTTGTCGCCTTTATCTCGCATCCGAGAACATCTTTTGTCTTCGTTTATGGTGAATACCTATTCGTAGCTTGATTAAAATAATCGCTTAACAATTTTATGCGTAAAGAAAAAAGAAAATATGTTAAGTAAGAGGTTTTAGTGCCTCCTCTTTGTAAAAGGTTCGAAACCTTATATTGATTTAAAAAAAAAAAGAAAATATGTTTTCGAGAAAAATCCAATCGGCGGGTGTTGGGTTTCGTCTCTCATTTATTCATTATAATTCATTTTCATTCATTAATGTGTTTGTCCAGCCCGCAAAGCTCTTTGTACTGTCTATATGACAAATTCATGAAATAAAGTAGCTTGCTTACGAACCACATGGTTCCGGGTTCAGTCCCACTGCGTAGCACCTTGGGCAAGTGTCTTCTACTATAGCCTCGGGCTGACGAAAACCTTGTGAGTGGATTTGGTAGACGGAAACTGAAAGAAGCCCGTCGTATATATGTATATATATATATACATATATATATATATATATGTGTGTGTGTGTGTGTTTGTGCATGTTTGTGTGTCTGTGTTTGTCCCCCAACATCGCTTGACAACTGATGCTGGTGTGTTTACGTCCCCGTAACTTAGCGGTTCGGCAAAAGAGGCCGATGGAACAAGTACTAGCCTTACAAAGAATAAGTCCTGGGGTCAATTTGCTCGACTAAAGGTGGTACTCCAGCATGGCCACAGTTACATGACTGAAACAAGTAAAAGAGTACAAGTGTATTGTCGCAAGTATGTTAAAGCTGCTTCTCTTTTTTACAACGTAGTTAAGTATATAAACACGACACATAACTCTCTCTTTGCACACATACACACATATAGGAAAGTTACTACGTACATATGTAGGAGTATGCATGTATACGGACGTTTATGTTTATAGGCAGAAAAGCTTGTGTTTATTAGGTGTTTATTTGTACCGCAACTAGTTTATACACTATCCTCAATGTATAAATAATCAAATCAGAAGCAAATGTTTATTTTCTTGACTTACGTTTGGTTATTACAACAGTTGTTTTTTTTATTGCAGTGAATCATTGGTGAATCGGACAAAATGTATTGCGATTTTTATTCTGATTTATCACGTTCTGAGTTGAAATACCACCAAGATCAATTTATCATCATCATCATTGTTCGACCGAGGTCGAGACAATGGAATTTACTATATTACGCCAGACTTCACGGTCCATCATAGCATTACGGAGGTCCTGTTGCTGGATGCCTGTATCCCTGGAGATTACATCAAGTTAGGAGAGTGTGCGCCCTCTGGTATCGCGAGCAGATGGCTTCCAGAGGAGAAGAGCAGAAATTACCTCGTTTTCAGCTCTACAACAATGTCCAGAAAACAAGAGATGATACAGGTGGTAATTTCCCATATATTTGTACTTTGGTTGGATGACGCTTGCACGAGAGATTTTGAGCTCTCATAAGGAGGCGAGTGTAAGTTCCATCCAACCGCCTCTCAAACTTCTTTGATAACGTCCAGGTTTCTGAGCCATATTGTAGAATTGGTTCGACTGTGGCTTCGAAGATTTAAAGTTTGAAATCTCTACTTAGATTTGATGAACAGATCTTATGCATCTTATATAAATCTAAGTCAATTTATATGTGCTTTCGCGTACTCGCACGCGTGTGTGTACGTGTGTGTACACGTATATATATATATATTGGGTTGGTGCATAATTATTGCGGCTTTTTTTCAACTAATTTTATTCAGCAAAATCAATAATAATATTTAACAAAAACAACTTTAAATGACGGTCTGACCGTCTGCCAGGCAAATGAGAAGTAGTAATTAAAGTAAATGGTGAATATGCTCCGGAATAATCATTTTAATATGTTTTTGTTACATGTTATTGTTTTTGTTGAATAAAATTTGTTGAAAAAAAGCTGAAATGATTATGCACCAACCCAATATATATATTCTCTTATCAATTTCGTTCATCTGAAAGCGGCTATGCTGGAGCACCGCCTTAATGGGTTTCTAGTCGAAGAAATCGACCCCAGTCTCTTTGGTGAAACGCTATCTTACAGGGACATAAACACACTACACACCAAGACCAGTTGTCAAGCGATGGTGGAGGGACAAACACAGACACAAAGAGACACACACACATAAATACGTATATATATATATATATATATATATATATATAGTGAGAATTTAATGAAAAAAATCAGAAGACGAAGACGGGTGTGTAAACAACAAAAAGATGTATTAGTCTAACGCTCGGGAAGTAAGAACGTTTTTTACGTTTTGAGCCTACGCTCTTCAACAGAAAGGAACACAGAAATAAAAAGAGGGAGAAAATAAAAGAAGGTTTAGTGGCTAGCGATCTATCATCGCCACTGCCGAAAAGAGGGGTCAGACAAGAGAGCTAGGAAGAAGGGAGATAATAAAGTAGTAGTGATATATATGTATGTATGTATATAAAGTAAAGGTAATAAACCTCATTAAGGGATCATAAATCCAACGAAAATACTGGTTAGTTTCCAATCTCTAGCAAGTTCAGCTATAAGGTAACCATATAAACTGTGGTACCTATATTTTTAAATATTTACAGAATAAGGAGAAAATGGAAAGGTAATTAATAATATTATTAATTATAGAATATGACAACATCTCTGACAGTTGTTTCGATTCACAAATCTTTAGATAATTAATTGATAAAATTAAAATCATTATTAGATGAATCACTTCTGAGATAGTAAAGACATATCGATTAGAAATACATGTTGACGGTTTATAGCCGTTATCTCAAAATATATTTCTAATCGGTATGTTTGTACTACCTCTGAAGAGATTCATCTTATAATGATTTTAATTTTGTAAATTAATTCATCTAAAGATTTCTGAAACGAAACAGCTGTCAGAGATGTCATATTTTATAATTAATAAATAATTTTAGTAATTACCTCTCCATTTTCTCCTTATTCTTTATGAGTGTGTATGTGTGTATATATATATATATATATATATATATATATATATATATATATATATATATGTGTGTGTGTGTGTGTGTGTGTGAGTGTGTGTGTGTGTGTGTGTATATGTACATAGAGTAGAAATTTACAGAAAAACAAAAGACGAGGACAATTGTATAAACAACAAACAGGTGAATTAATTTGATGCCCGGGAAGGTGAGAAAGTCTTATGTTTAGAGCCAACAACGTTCTTGAACAGAAAAGAAGACGATGAAATAAACAGAGAGAGAATATGAAAAGAAGTAGCAGAGAATATATATATATATATGAAATAATACTTTGTTATATATCACATTTAAACACAGATATTTTTATTCAGCTGTTTAATCGTATATCTCATATTCTTCATTTGACATATACTTGATTTTACATGATATATATATATATACTAGTTCATATTTATAATGTACAATTTATAAATGTTAATTCTTAATAGTACAAAGTATAATTTTTATTCGTAATTTTTAATCTTTAATGCTTAATTGTATTGCTTATTTTTAAAGGGATGTAAAATTAGATATATAATATTTTGAAATAGAACCTGAAGATGTGTTGGAATAATTGTAAATCTGACGATTGCATATACGTATATATATATATGTATATGTATATGTATATGTATATGTATATATATATATATATATATATATATATATATATATATATATATATATAATATATATACATAAGTATACAGTAGTGTATATGTATATATATTGTAATCTTCCAATACTGAAACACGTGTAGTTCCTCCATATTTAATAAATATAAGTATTAACTAAAGAATGATATAATTAATGAAGTAAATTTATATACCCAGCTGGTAATTTGGGTTATATCCTTTAAGTATTATTTCGTGATGTGCAAACTGATACCATGAGTTTACTGTCAGATATACCCATTAGGCTACTTTTGTATTATCTGAAATAGAATAACCGCATATCGATTAATCCCCCAAAATTGAATATTGACTTTTATCAGATACTTTGTATATTTATAGATTAATATATAAATATACGGTAAATAAGACCCCAAAGTATGATATGTAGATGCATATAACGCTGAAGGTTTACACGTGATTGATTTGGAAATTTGTTTTTCCAAATTGTATATATATATATATATATATATATAGTTATACAATTAAGGGCTCCTAAATAAAGATGCCGAGTGCTGGGAACACAAAAAGGGGATGAATTTATCGAGAGTGAAAATCAAAAACGTTTACCGATAACTTTAACAACTCGTACCGCGGTTTCTGCTTCTTTCTAGCAAAACACAGAATATGTTTGCTAAGGCCAGCTTCATCAGCGAGTTGCCTGAATTTAATCGAGGTCTGCAGCGATGTGGGGCTATACGTTAAACCCGACTACTAGCAGATCTTAACTTTTCAAATCTCTGCGCATTATTTAGGAGCCCTTAATTGTATAACTACATGAATAATATTTTTCTATATGAATAATATTTTTGTCTTATGACTAATTCGTCTTTTGTGCTGGGCACCTGGTAGTAAATAATATTACTACCCTTCTTGTTTATATATATATATATATATATATATATATATACTTACAGTATAGGGTCAAAAGTTAGGATAACGTTTACACACACACATATATATATATATATATATATATATATATATATATATATATATTATATATATATATATGAATATATATGAATATAATATTTGTAAACAAACCAGAAAGGCCTTGCAAGCTACGTACAGAAAGCTAGTATGGTAGACTCATAGTATAAAAATAACTGTATGATAACATATCATAATATATACTCATATACTAGCCGGACCCGTGAAAGCCTCACGGATAATATAAAAAATGTAAGCATCTGTATATTGTGTCCTGTAGCCATGCGAAATATTTCTATATTGTGACTGTTAGAGAGTATAGAAAGAAGTATAAAACCAATAACTATATAATCCAATAAAAATATCTCAGTTACGTAAAAGTGAACAGAATTACTATTTAGCCTTAAAATATATCGTACATATTCAAAGAAACTTGTTCTGGTATTCTTTTATTCTGTTACTTGTTTCAGTTATTTCACGGTGATCATACTGAAGCACCACCCTTTAGTCGAAGAAATCGACCCCTGTACTTATTCCTTGTAAGCCTGATGCTTATTGTATCACTCGCTTCTGCCGAAAAGCTAAGTTATTGGGACGCAAACACACCAATATCGGTTGTCAAGTAATAGTAATGAAGAGAATAAATGTATCTGAAGAAAAAAACATGGCCTTTCCCCACAAAATAAAAGACATGAAGAAGGCGAATAAGTACCGGAAGTGAGAGAAAAAAAGGGAGAACTAACACTTGATCGTTCTAGAACTCCCACAATAAAAACTTAAACACCCGAAAGACTTCCCCTCTATTCATGATTAAATGTTTTCCCGTCTTCTACATTCGTAAAAGTAAAGGAGCTAGAAAATATCGAACTTATTTCAGTCTAATTGTCATTGTAAATGCCTGATGCTTTCCTTTCTCTGTCTCTATCGCTTAACTCTTTTTCCTTACGCTTAACAGAGTGAAGATGCGCGGCTCAGTGGTTAGGGATATTCGGCCCACGATCGTAAAGTAATGAGTACGATTCACCTTTCTGCAGTCCACTCAGAAGTTGTAGTTGTAATTCAAAAGGGCCGGCCTTGTCACATTCTACGTTATGGTATGCATGTCTGTGGAGTACTAAGCGAGTTGCGCGTTTATTTTATTAGCAAACTGATCCATTTATCAAATTAACAGGAACTTCTTCGTCATAACTGAGGGAGTGCCATTTTTTAAAAAGAATGGAAATAAAGGAAATGTTCCATACTGTAAGGCAAAAATGTCATGTGTTTAGTATAAGCAGTGAATGCTAAGACAAAATAATTGCTGTTCCGTCGTGTATTCGCCCTCGACTCACGCTTAGTTTGATAACAACAGCCTGCGCATCGGTATTAATCTCGGGGCTTGGCCTGAGGATCTGTGAGACCCACATATGCGGCTTTTAGGACAGGATTAACACCCATAGTGACCGTAACGACTAAAACGATTTTCCTACCCCTGTATACGATCTTTTTCCCTTTTCTTTCAAGCACTTGAAGGTTTATCTTGCTCCAGTCCACTCAGCAGGCCAAACTGAGTTGTAGCTTTAATTCAAAGGGGCCAGCCTTGTCATAGTCTTTGTGAAGCTGAATCTCCTTGAGAACTACGTTAATGGTATGCATGTCTATGGAATACTCAACCTATTGCGAGTCAATTTTATCCTAGTGGGATAATGAAAAGTGAAATTTTTCTTTTGATCTATGTATCTACTGTGTCACTCACTTTCTCTCTCGTTTCCTCTGTGTCCCTTCTCTCTCCTGCCTTTAATTTAACAATGTGTGTATTATCTATGCATCAACTTTTCTTTGGATCTATGTATCTACTTTTCTTGCGATGTATGTCTCAGTCTATTCTGAAAATACTGATAAACATTTAAAAGCACAAAACGAACGCCTGTTACTGTCTCTCACTCTCTCTGTCTTTCTCTCTCACTCTCCATCTTTCTCTCTAACTTCCTCTCTGTCCTCTCTCCTGCTCTACCACTCACTTCTTCCTTTGAGGTAAGTGTGACACACACCACAGGTATGTCCTTACAAAAATAAAAAGTTGGCATATTGATATTATTGATTCTCCAATTTGAAGCGACAATTTTTTAAATACAAACAAATGACCGAAAAATGATGAGCTAATCCAGCTAAGATCGAACCCAAAAATCAACGCTTACGCGGCTCCTTGCACATCCGATTGGGATAAATGCTCATCCAATAATTTCAGCCAAATTTTAATGAATATATACTTATACTGTCTAATGTTTGTATACAAACCAGAAAGGCTGAATCATAGATAAATCATAGTATAATAATAACTGTATTATGATATATCATAGCGACAATTTTTAAATACAAACAAATTACAGAAAATTATAAGCTATTCATAGCCAGAATCGAACCAACAAATCAATGCTTACACAAATCCTTGCGCATCCGATTGGGCTAAACGCCCATCGATCAATTTCAGCCAAATTTAATGAATATATGCTTAAACTGTCTAATACCTCGTAAACCATCTTTGAGCGATCCAGAGATATGATAGTCAGAAGGGACGAGATCTGGGCTGTAAGCAGGGTGTTCCAGCACCTCAAGACCCAATTGGTTAATGGTTTCAACGGTATGGGCAGCCGTGTGTGGGTGTGCATCGTCATGCAATAACAAAAGTTTCTTCAACAATAGGGTTCCGCGTTTGGTGCGAATTGCTGTATCTTGAACTGTTGATCGTACACCCATTTTCCGCAGAAATCGAAACACTGCTCGTTGCTCTTCTTTGGTGTACATTGATAGTGGAGTGGTCATGCTTACACTGTAAAGCCAGAATGAGAAATAGTGTGATCAGGCTCAAATTTCGATTATGTGACCACAATAATACCAACTATAAGCACGCATGCGCAGAAGGCAGTGTGGCAATAATAAAGATATGTTATGGTGAAAGTGCGTATAATTTTTGCCTTCACGTGGTACATATATATACATATGTATGTAAAATTAAATAATAAGGGTAGAAATTGATATTAATCAATTAAAACCAGTGGCTTAGCATATTTTTAAAAATCCGAAGATTAAAAAATGTTACATACAAAATTAAGAGGAATGACCACTAAAGTTGACACTTAATATGCTAAACATAGACTTCAAATCGCCATTACCACGAAGAGTGTGTTCTCAAGAAAAATCTCAGCAAAACGCCAAAATGTAAAAGTGATCAAAACAAATGAAACTATACGAAATAAGAAATGATTACCTACGTACCATGGTTTCAATACTCAAACAACCTATTGCCTGTAATAATTTAGTATCATCAGCATAACTTCTGATAGAAAATTATCACAGACAATAAAGAATCCTAACAATTTCACAATCTTACCGTGGGACGTAAATACAATAAACAAGTGGGTTTATTGCATTTACGTCCCACTCGGTTTAATGCTGGAAAATTCCAATCAGTGTGCTATCAACCCACAAATGCAACAAGGTCTGAATATTTAGGACCCGAAGGCATTGCAATTACAGAATTACAGATATTAAGAGACAGAGAATCACAATGTAATGATGCATCATTTCATATGCACATTACCAAGATGACAACAAAGTGCAGACAAGTGATAGGATGAACACTAAATTCCTTTAGGACAAGAGACCAAGAAGTCATGTCGACCCTGTGGAAAACAATTATGGGTAACCGCCTGGACAACTGCTCCCAGTTGTTGTCACCATATAGTGCTACATTAACAGCAGAGCTCAGAGCGATCCAATGTTATTACACTAAAATGATTGCAACAATGCAGCAGATAATTACAGGGAGATGATGAAAAGCTACGCTTTTACTCACAGGAAGGAAGACGCGAGAAATATGTAATAATCTACACATGGAATATTCTAGAAGGTTCTAGTAAATAATTTTGACATTGCTTTAAACAAAATATACCGTCAACCCACATCTAAAGGCTCTACCAGACCAGCATTTTGAAACTAACCCCTACAATAAATGAGCCAATAAACAGAGTAAAGTACATGCAAGTATGGTGAAATGAAATCCCACCATGCTGAAGATATCAGCTGAATAATCCGTGGAGAAGGTACAAAATCATGGCCGCTGCTGCGTGGCTCAAACGCACCAAAGAAATAAAAGTAAAAGAAATATGTTGATAAATGTCAGTGAGCTGGCAGAAACGTTAACGCGCCGGACGAAATACTTAGCGGTATTTCGTATGCCGTTACGTTCTGAGTCCAAATTCTGCCGAGGTCGACTTTGCCTTTAATCCTTTCAGGGTCGATTAAATAAGTACCAGTTACGCACTGGGGTAGATCTAATCGACTTAATCCCTTTGTCTGTCTTTGTCCCCTCTATGTTTAGCCCCTTGTTGGCATTAAAAAAAAAAGAAAAAAAGCTAAGTATGTCGACTTCATTTTCTCTACCGTCTTTCTGTCCTTGTTTTTCTACATTTCTATTCATATGTAAGTATGTATGTGTATATATATGCATATATATGTATATATATATATATATATATATATAATTTCAACAATTGAGGGCAAAATTAATTAATTATTAATCAATTTCACCAAGTGTTCAGTATTTTACTAAGCGTTCAGTATTTTACTGAGTGTTCAGTATTTTACTAAGCCCTTTTATATAATATATTATATATATATATATATATATATATATATATATATATATAAAATAATAGTTATCGCCATACTAATATGGCATTCTTATAAAAATAAGAATAAAGCTGTCCGCTTATTAGCTCCATGAGGCCATCGCCTTAAGTTAGCTATTTGATACACAAACTGTATCCATATAACCTTCGAACAAGGGAGGTCAGTCGCTCCACACTACTTGACCGGCAGCTACAGACGCGTTTCGGGGTATTGCCCCTTTTCAATGCAGCGTAGCCAGCCAGTAGGTGTCGCTTCCGACAATCTCTGTTCGATGGTTTTATTTACCTAGTTTCGGTGGAATACATCCACTTGTTTTCAATAATAGAAATATTAAAATTACTAAGTCTCTCTAAAAGAGAACAGCGGCAGCGTTCCCGGAAAACAATAGTTATCGCCATACTAATATGGCATTCTTATAAAAATAAGAATAAAGTTGTCGCTTATTAGCTCCATGAGGCCATCGCCTTAAGTTAGCTATTGATACACAAACTGTATCCATATAACCTTCGATCAAGGGAGGTCAGTCGCTCCACACTACTTGACCGGCAGCTACAGACGCGTTTCGGGGTATTGCCCCTTTTCAATGCAGCGTAGCAGCCAGTAGGTGTCGCTTCCGACAATCTCTGTTCGATGGTTTTATTTACCTAGTTCGGTGGAATACATCCACTGTTTTCAATAATAGAAATATTAAAATTACTAAGTCTCTCTAAAAGAGAACAGCGGCAGCGTTCCCGGAAAACAATAGTTATCGCCATACTAATATGGCATTCTTATAAAAATAAGAATAAAGTTGTCCGCTTATTAGCTCCATGAGGCCATCGCTTAAGTTAGCTATTTGATACACAAACTGTATCCATATAACCTTCGATCAAGGGAGGTCAGTCGCTCCACACTACTTGACCGGCAGCTACAGACGCGTTTCGGGGTATTGCCCCTTTTCAATGCAGCGTAGCCAGCCAGTAGGTGTCGCTTCCGACAATCTCTGTTCGATGGTTTTATTACCTAGTTTCGGTGGAATACATCCACTTGTTTTCAATAATAGAAATATTAAAATTACTAAGTCTCTCTAAAAGAGAACAGCGGCAGCGTTCCCGGAAAACAATAGTTATCGCCATACTAATATGGCATTCTTATAAAAAAAGAATAAAGTTGTCCGCTTATTAGCTCCATGAGGCCATCGCCTAAGTTAGCTATTTGATACACAAACTGTATCCATATAACCTTCGATCAAGGGAGGTCAGTCGCTCCACACTACTTGACCGGCAGCTACAGACGCGTTTCGGGGTATTGCCCCTTTTCAATGCAGCGTAGCCAGCCAGTAGGTGTCGCTTCCGACAATCTCTGTTCGATGGTTTTATTTACCTAGTTTCGGTGGAATACATCCACTTGTTTTCAATAATAGAAATATTAAAATTACTAAGTCTCTCTAAAAGAGAACAGCGGCAGCGTTCCCGGAAAACAATAGTTATCGCCATACTAATATGGCATTCTTATAAAAATAAGAATAAAGTTGTCCGCTTATTAGCTCCATGAGGCCATCGCCTTAAGTTAGCTATTTGATACACAAACTGTATCCATATAACCTTCGATCAAGGGAGGTCAGTCGCTCCACACTACTTGACCGGCAGCTACAGACGCGTTTCGGGGTATTGCCCCTTTTCAATGCAGCGTAGCCAGCCAGTAGGTGTCGCTTCCGACAATCTCTGTTCGATGGTTTTATTTACCTAGTTTCGGTGGAATACATCCACTTGTTTGCAATAATAGAAATATTAAAATTACTAAGTCTCTCTAAAAGAGAACAGCGGCAGCGTTCCCGGAAAATAATAGTTATCGCCATACTAATATGGCATTCTTATAAAAATAAGAATAAAGCTGTCCGCTTATTAGCTCCATGAGACCATCGCCTTAAGTTAGCTATTTGATACACAAACTGTATCCATATAACCTTCGAACAAGGGAGGTCTGTCGCTCCACACTACTTGACCGGCAGCTACAGACGCGTTTCGGGGTATTGCCCCTTTTCAATGCAGCGTAGCCAGCCAGTAGGTGTCGCTTCCGACAATCTCTGTTCGATGGTTTTATTTACCTAGTTTCGGTGGTTATATGGATACAGTTTGTGTATCAAATAGCTAACTTAAGGCGATGGCCTCATGGAGCTAATAAGCGGACAGCTTTATTCTTATTTTTATAAGAATGCCATATTAGTATGGCGATAACTATTATTTTCCGGGAACGCTGCCGCTGTTCTCTTTTAGAGAGACTTAGTAATTTTAATATTTCTATTATTGAAAACAAGTGGATGTATTCCACCGAAACTAGGTAAATAAAACCATCGAACAGAGATTGTCGGAAGCGACACCTACTGGCTGGCTACGCTGCATTGAAAAGGGGCAATACCCCGAAACGCGTCTGTAGCTGCCGGTCAAGTAGTGTGGAGCGACTGACCTCCCTTGTTCGAAGGTTATATGGATACAGTTTGTGTATCAAATAGCTAACTTAAGGCGATGGCCTCATGGAGCTAATAAGCGGACAGCTTTATTCTTATTTTTATAAGAATGCCATATTAGTATGGCGATAACTATTATTTTCCGGGAACGCTGCCGCTGTTCTCTTTTAGAGAGACTTAGTAATTTTAATATTTCTATTATATATATATCTATATATATATATATATATATATATATATATATATATATATATATATATATACAGTTGAAATTTGCAGAAAAGCGAAAGACGAAGACAGATGTAAGAATAAGCAAGCAAGTGTATTAGTTTGACGCTCAGGAAAATTGAAAAAGTCCTTCACGTTTCGAGCCTACTTTCTTCAACAGAAAGGAATAAGAGGAAATAAAGTGAGCGAGAATGAAAAAAAATGTGGAGTTCAGTGGTCCAGGATGGCGAATTATTGGAAAAAAAGAGGTTGAAAGAAAGGGAGATTATAATAACAAAGATGTTGAATGAAAGGGAGATAATAATAGTGCTAGTGATCCTAACAAGAGAAGATGCGTGTGCGTTTGTGTGTATGCGAGAATGATGTGTGCGAGTGTTTAAGTGTGTATGTGTGAATAGGGGCGAGTGACTCTGGCGTGTGAGAGTGTGTGCATGTGTAACGTGTGTGCATGTGTAACGTGTGGGTGTATGTTTTTTGTGTATATTTCCACGTGGTGTGTGTACATGTGTGTGTGTCTATGTGTCTGTCACCAAACAGTGTGCATGTGTATGGTGTATGTGGTCGAAAATTATCTTTGTCTATGCTGCGTATGTTAATGCGTGTTGCGTGTATATTTATATATTGTCTGTGTTCAGCTATTATGTGCTAGTGTGGTTGTGGGAGTGTGCAAGATGGTGAGTGGTGTGTGTACTGAGTTAAGCAGTGTGTGTGTGGCAGCTCATATAGTAATATGTGTGGTGACGCTATTGAAGATAGTGTGTGGGTGTGTGGATGATGGTGTGGTGTGGGTGCTGCGAAGTGGTCAGTGCTAGTGTGTGTGGAGTGGTGTGGTGTATGTATGTATTTATATATATGTATATATATATATATATATATATATTATATATATATATATATACAGTTATATATATGTGTGTGTATATGTATGTACATATGTGTGCAGTGGTTTGGCGTATATATATGCATATGTATACATACAGACAGACAGACACACACACATATATATATATATATATATATAATATATATATATATATATATATATATACATATATGTAGATGTGTGTGTGTGTTGTCTATATGCAGCTTTGAATGCGTGGTTGCGTGCCTGCATGTGTATATGTGTGTAAGTGTGTGCATTATCCATGGACACATAATATACATAGTCGAATTAATATATTGGTTTACGTCTGAAATATATTTTGGAATGTCTGCGTCTTTCAATATGGGTTTTCATGTCAAAGCGATCATACGTTCCATCATTCTGACAAGTGCTCATAAAATTATGCAGAGGTATGAGCACACGACAATTTCAGAAAGCGGTTAGGGTAACCCACCGGATAGGAGATCGAGACTTCTGATAGAACGATCGATTGAAGTAGAAGCGAAATGAGAGCGGGGCGGGGCGGGGAACGTAGGGAAAGATATACAGTCGCTTCCCTTAACTATCTTCCTTTTTCATCTTCCTTGTAATGAAAGACAGTCATACGCAGTATCGTCCTTCTTTTCCCATTTTCTCTCATACTCACACGACTGCGATTTCTCTCTCTCGTGATCAATTTCTTTTCACTCTGTCATGAATTTTTTCCCTGCAAACCTTTCTCTCCCTCTCTTTGTTACTGTTTCTTGTTCTCTCTCTCTCTCACACTCTCACTCCCTTACGCAGTGCACAAAAACACACACACACACACATATGCATGCATACATTCGCTCAGAGATACACATATAATCACATGCTAACTCACATTTCATCCGTCTATTGAACTGATCATTTCTCAGACGCACTTTTATTTCTGTCTCATTGAAACACAAATGCACATAGAGATACATCACATTAACACACACACACACAAACACACACACACACACACACACAAGCAAACACACACACACACACACACACATACACACACAAGCACACACACAC
>NC_042997.1:104170480-104177980 GCF_006345805.1 Octopus sinensis | reverse complement strand
ATCAGCGTGAATCGTTGTTAGACGGAAATTTATATACTCCAATGTATTTGTTATGTTTACAGGATGGATTGTTTGTTTATTAGTGTTAAACCCAAATTTAGTATCCCTAACCTATGGGCATAGTAAGTTCGTTCATCAACGGACTGTTGTTACAATGATATGAACACCCTCTCTACTACCAAGGCAGGGATGTGCTGTAGATTTGTATTTTTTTTCATCTTTTTTTTTAGGGAGGAGTGACCAATTAAAAGGACCTTTCTTGTTATTCTTTCGCATTGAATTACGTATGACAGATATACCAACACACATGACAGGAGAGAGTGGTGTGGAATGGAATGAAGCGATGAAGAAATGCGTGGTGTGTGTAACAAGTGGCTGGAATGAGATGTTTATTGTAACAGAGGTCGGGGGAAATGTAAAAGTAATTCTAACAGTAGTAATAACTGCAATGCGAAAGTCATTACTGATGGACTCGTTAGAGCGGCGGACAAAATATTTTTTGAAGAAAGTATATAGGTGGAACAAATTTCGGTAAGCATTTTGTCTGCTGAGGTCTAGTTGGTAGATGAACATTAAGAAAACGAAGTATACATGTCTATAAATATGTATATACCTTTTCTTTTATATATGCATATGTATAATTTTACTACGCACACACACACACACACACACCACACACACACACACACACACCACACACACACATACATACATATATATATATATATATATCTATATATATATATAATATAAATATATATATATATATATATATAATATATATATATATATATATATATATATATATATATATATATATAATATATATATATATATATATGTATATATATATATCAAAATAAGGAACAAGGATATCCAGAGGTAATGCAGTACGATTGTTCTATGCAACTCCATTTAATTGAACAATGCAATCATTTCATCAATTTAAAATGTAGAGCAATCTTCAGCTGCACAAAGACATAGAATTTAATTAAATTAGAACAGATGGAGACATTTGTATAATTATACCTAAAATCTCCAAGATGTTAAGGAGATGCACAAAGAACATGTTGTCCCTACTTCAGCAGAGAAGTTACTAAAACTATCAAGAAGACTCTGCCTGCAACCGAACAACTAGGACACACTAGACGTCGCAATCCTGACTGGTTTGATGAATCTGCTGATGAGATCCTCCCTCTTCTCAGAAGTAAAAACCGGGTTCATGATGCCTACCTCTCGAGCAGGTCCTACGCACACGTCCAGAATTGGAAGAACAAAGCTGCAGAAATTCAACGTTTTACGGATGAAAATAAGATTCACGAGTTTTTCACTGCAACCAAATCGATGTACGGTCAATCCTCCAATCATATCAATCCGATACGATCTTCAGACGGCAACACTCTCAACAAGGGAAATACCCAGATCCGTGAGAGATGGGCAGAACATATCAGCTCCTTGTTGAACAAGATAAATCCTACAGACACCACACTAACTGACGAGCTCCCTCATCTCCCTGAGCTGGGCACTGTACGCCCCCCCCCCTCGTGGAAATCCGTACAGCTCTCTCCTGCTTAAAAACACACGAAATCACCTAGATCAGATGGTGTGTCGGGGGAGATCTATAAATATGGTGGTCCTGCTCTTGTCCAGTGTATTCACCAGATTATCTTCTACTGTTCGAAAAGTGTGCTGATCCCTCAACGCTGGAAACACGCAGACATAATCAGCATCTTGAAGAAGAAGGGAGATTGCTCAGACTACAACAACAACAGTAGTATTTCAATCCTGGATGTTGCAGGAAATATCTTGGCACGCGTCCTGCTCATTCGACTTCTTGGCCACTTCGTTGAAGGAATCCTCACAGGGTCTCAATGCGGTTTTAGAGCTGACCGCAGTACTATCGACATGGTCTTCGTCATCGCCTCCTATTAGAGAAGTGCCGAGAACAACAGCGTGATGTCTCGTTCGCCTTTATTGACGTAACTAAGGTTTTTGATACTATTAGCCGCCCACTACTATGGAATGTCCTGCAGAGGCATGGATGTCCTCCTAAGCTTCTTGCCATGCTACGTCAGTTCCATGACGGCATGCAAGCACGTGTGACATTGGGTGGTGATCAGTCTGACTACTTCAACGTTCAAGTCGGAGTTAAACAAGGCTGTGTCCTGTCCCCTGTCTTTTTCAGTGTGTTCCTTGTGGCTGTGACCTTACTATCTCGCTACGACATCAAACCCGAAGATGGCATTCCAATTCGATATCGCCACAATGGCAGTCTCTTCAACATAAGGAGACTAAAATCGCGAACAAATGACTCAGTCCACTACTCCCTTCGAATTACAGTATGCCGATAACTGCGAAGCTCTCGCCCACCAACCAGCCAGCCTTCAGCAGAACCTAGACGTTGTGTGAATCGCCTATCGTCGGGCTGGACTCCAGGTCAACACCAAGAAAATAGAGATCCTTCAACGTTCTAAAAATGGTTCACCCCCTGTGACTCTTTCGATCCAAGACGATCACCGAGAAATTCACCTATTTGTGTAGCATAATCTGAAGTAATGGGGTCAGAATCGTATCCACCTTGCCTCCTACGCTTTTGGACGTCTAAAGGATAGGGTCTTCCTTCATCAAGATCTGAATCTCTCCACGAAAATCGAGGTTTATCGTGCTGTTGTGATTTCCAAGCTTCTGTATACCTCAGAAACCTGGACGCTTTATTGTCATCATGTCAATCTTCTCGAATCTTTTCATATCCGCTGCCTCCAGTGCATTCTTCATGAGACCTAGAAGGACAAGATCTTACATACGGAGATCCTGAGTCGATCGAAATTGATACGCAAACATCAAATGCGCTGGGTGGGGAATGTTATCAGGATGCGGGAAAACCGTGTACCCAAGATTGTCGTTTTGGTGGAGTTAGCAGAGGGTATTGTTTCTTTTGTCGTCCAAAGAAGCAATATGAAGATCATCTCAAGAAATCCCTGAAGCTCTGCAACATTTCCCCTGTTGAACTTGAAACACTGGCCACAGACCGTACTACCTGGAGGGGTATTATGGTCAAAACTAGTACGCAGCATTTTGAGGATGAGCGGACTATACTTCGCGATAAAAAGCGGAGGCAGCTCAAGGTAAGTCAGCAAAATCCTAGACGAGCTCAACTTCGTCGGAGCCCTCTTTTCTGCTCTCAATGTAATCGAACACATGCCTCCAGAATCGGCTTTTTCAGCTACGAGATGGACTGCCAACGCCTTCAACATATTACCCAAAACAAGTCAGTAGCTCTCGACTTAACTCTTAGTGAAGCAAGTACATGCTCTTGTTACATGATAGAGGGTCTAAGTAACGTGCTAGAGTCCACCCGGCAAAGAAAAAAGGCCGAGAAAAGGATAGTTAAAATTTCTCAGATGAAGCGAAATGACTAAAGACCAAATAGCCTTGCGGTATTACCACGTGTTTGTCGTGCCTTGTTCCAGTAAGCAAATAATCAAAGTGGAGCGTATGATCTTTCGCTTCTGGTGGAGAGAACCGATTCAGCTTAAATCGTGACAATACTCACAGTAGAGTAGCCTCCAAATAGCATGGATAATGTTTCACATGCGTGACCTGAGTCTGATACATTTGCAGAGCGTCCTGGACAACGATGATGGTGGGAGATATGGTGGAGTTCGTTAAATCTAATTTGCTGCGATCGGCTCACTTTGTCTCGAGCAATCAATACTCTCTTGCAGTTCTGTCAGTGCAGGGATGTCTTGAAATTAACCATAGTCTATGTACTGGAAGTCCTCCGGACCAGATCAATCCAACCGGCTCCCCATATCACTCAGAGTTTCTTCGAGAACCTTTTTTCCGTCCCCAATTCAAAGCTAATATATTGCTTTCAAATTTTTATACATGGTCAGCAAAACCGTGGAGTGGGTAAATCCATTACATCAACCCAACCCAATGTTCAACTAGTAACTTTTATCGACCTCGAAAGGATGAAAGGAGCTATCGGTTCTTCTATTATGTTAATTAATTGCAAATGGAGGAAGAAAACGCCTTAAAATATTTTCTGATTTCAATTCCGACCAAGATCCGCTTTAACTGCTATGCGGCTAACACCTGTAATTAAGTAATACACTGCCAGTGTGTGTCTGTGTGCGTTTGTGTGTGTGTGTATGTGTGTGTGTGTGTGTGTGTGTGTGT
Organism: Octopus sinensis; assembly: GCF_006345805.1. Taxonomy (NCBI): domain Eukaryota; kingdom Metazoa; phylum Mollusca; class Cephalopoda; order Octopoda; family Octopodidae; genus Octopus; species Octopus sinensis. The sequence continues at coordinate 104,173,798 of NC_042997.1, read as the reverse complement.
GTGTGTGTGTGTGTGTGTGTCTGTGTGTGTGTGTGTCTACGTATGTAAGCGCAGGAGACAAGATGCGTTTAAATGTAAGTTGTATATGTGCGTAGGTGAGAGAGGGAAAAGGGAAGAATGAAAGAGAAAACGAGAATACTGGTTCATAGTTGTTATTGTCATCCTATACAATACAAACATCAACATGGTTCGGTGTTGGAGTGAAAATAAACGCTGAATTCATGTATACATGTATGTATACTATGTATATATGTATACATGTATCTGCAGCTTACTGGTTCGTACACAAGAATACAAACGCAGAAAGACGAGCATGCAAACACACATCTATCCATACATACATAGAAATATACACATAGATTTACACATACACATATGTGAATGCATATACACATATGTATGTATATATGAACATATATTTATGTATATATACAAACATACATGTACTAATATATAAATATGTACCCAATATATATATATATATATATGAATATACACATATATGTGTATGCTTATGTGTGTGTCTGTACGTACGAGTATGATTGTATGTTTATACTATTTGTGTACCCAGGAATGTATGTATATGTAATATATTACCAGACGGTCAAAGGTTACAGTAGCGGCATACCAAAATCTTATTAGCCAAATATCTCGAATCAGTAACAACTTTGCCATACGTGGTTCTAAAACAAGTTTCAGGAATTCAAGATAGTTAGAATGGGTGAGTTGTGGTGAGTGGAACCAAACATAAAGACAGATAAATCACTGGCATTTTTTCACTATGTAGTACAAACATACAATGTTTTAAATTAGTTAAACAGAATGGATATTCAGAAGACAAACAAAACATATAAAGGAATGAGTGAAAGACGGCAGAGTAAGTTATATTTCAAGCTACGGATAATGGAAATGAAGATAAAATGATAAAATGGTAATAAATTTAAATATTAAACAATATACGCAGAGCGGACATAGCGAATTTAAATTTAATTTCCAAACAGAATTTTGTGGTCTCTCATATCTTACAGTATTCTGTCAGTTTTATGCCATAAAATCATTTAACAAAATAGTTTGCTTTTGCTTGTTATTTTTACGCTTATGAAATATATTCACTCACTCACTCACTCTCTCTCTCTCTCTCTCTCTCTCTCTCTCTCTCTCTCTCCTCTCTCTCTCTCTCTTCCTCTCTTTCTATCTCTCCAGACATACACATACTTGAAAATATATCTGTTATGTATGTACGAGAATAGGCTGAAAAGTTCCTGGCTTTGGGTAAAAGAACTTACAGGAAGATCAGTTAACACTGATTTCATCCAACATATTGGGTTGTCCGGAAAGTTCGTGCCGATTTTTAAAGGGAAAAAAAAAAGGTCAATGCATGTTTGCCATTACATTTTTAATCAACCAAATATGAACCATTTTGTTGCACAATGCGTCTCCAACTTGAAAATACTCTCTTCCCAGAATTGAGGTGCCTGGGAGGGTAAGTCGAAAGGTAAGCTACTATAAATCGGCACGAACTTTCCGGACAACCCAATATTACCCTCTTCATGTTCACAGACTTTTTGCAGTGGTCCTTCAGTTTTATTAAACCCTATAACAGAACTCAGGAGGATAGCCCTCCAACAAGGCATTTCGCGAAACCTTTACATACAGGAATTTTTCAGCCCCCATCCCTCGTAAATACACACACACGTTCTCCGCCGAGGGGGCAGCGCTTATCCTATAGGTTTAGGCATGGCTGTGTACTAAGTAGCTTGCTTCACAACCAAATGGTTCCGGGTTCATTCCCACTACGTGGCACCTTGGACAAGTGTCCTCTTCTTTAGCCCCTGGCCGACCAAAGCCTTGTGAGTGTATTTCACAGACAGAAACTGAAAGAATCCCATCGTGTATACTTATACGTGTGTGTGTGTGTGAGTGTGTGTGTGTGTGTGCATGTGCGTGTGTGTGTGTGCATGTGCGTGTGTTGTGTGCATGTGCGTGTGTGTGTGCATGTTCGTGTGTGTGTGTGTGTGTGCATGTGCGCGCGTGTGTGTGTGTGTGTGTTTATATTTGTGTTTGTCCCCACTACAGCTTGACAGCCGGTGTTGGCAAGGAGAGAGCGATAGAATATGTACCATGCTTACAAAAATATAAGTACTAGCGTCGAGTCATTCGACTAAAAATTCTTGAAGGTAGTGTCCCAGCATGACCGCAGTCTAATGACGGAAGCAACTAAAAGATAAAATATATAGTAACTACTTGTGGATACACTCAAGCATATAAAACCAATAATGATACCATTAACTATTTTCTTATGCCCTATTTGTCTCCTCTTTCGCAATCCATTTCCTATCTGTCTAGCTACGGAAATCGAACATCCTATATACCAATAAACAAAGAGTCACACTATAGTATTAGTTTGGTCAAATGATACCGCGCCTATCTAGCAATCTGCAGACACCTGTTTTGATTCCTCTAGATGATTCTTTTCAATTTTCTTTCCATTGGACGGATATTTTATCCAATATATTATGAGCCACTACGTATAGCTCTGATAGCATTTGATCAGCTTCCCAAACTCCTTTTCTCTCTCTCTCTCTTTCTCTTTCTCTCTCACTGTATATATATATATATATATATATATATATATATATATATACACACACATAAAGACACACATTCGATATATAGTGTAAATGTATGCGTGTGTTCTTTTTTATGTGTATGCGTGCGTTTGTATAGTTATATGAATAAATAAGTGAATGTATATACATGAATATATACATACACAAATATGCATACGTAGCCATTTCATAAATATACACCTTTCTCTCTGTGTGTGGTGTGTATGTGTGTGCACGCTTGTATTATATGTATAATGTGTATTAGTTTGCTCGTGTACCTGTGAATGTATTTGACTAAAGGATAGATAGATAGATAGATAGATAGATAGATAGATAGATAGATAGATTGTGTGGGTGGATGAATGAGTGAGTGAGATAGAGAGGGGGAGAGAGGCGAAATGGTGAGTCCTATAGAGAGACACAAAGTATGTTCGCATGGCGTGTATCTGCGTTAGTTGGAAATAAGAGTTTTCTTCGCAACAAGTTATTGATGTCAACGTTTTACGGAATAAATATACGCACAAAAAGAGAGATCCTTTTGAAATTTCTTTCCCGACAAGTTATTACTTGACAGCTAAACCATGAATCCTTGTTAACTAGTCCCCAATAAATTGATAAAAACGAATCAAAGAAAGAAGCTCCATTATGGAAAGATATAAAAGTACTGAAAGCTATAAAGATTACTTTCAAGATGGATGTAACTTACATT